>NW_009219735.1:0-15159 GCF_000690835.1 Fulmarus glacialis
GGGGGTGGGGTGGAAATCACAAACTAAATATCTCCACACGCTTTTGTTGCTGTGTTTTTATTATTTTATATTTTTCTTTCTTCTGAACACAATTATTCATTCCCTACTGCTTCTTACTCCACTTTGTGTTCCGATTTTCTAGTTCATATAGCTTGTAAATTGTTTTTAGCCTATCTTTAGTCCTGTCCCTAATTGTTTACTGAACATGATTGCCTCCTGTTATTGCTTCAAGATTCCAATTTTGACTGGAGAGATTGTATTCTCTTCCTCTTGCCCTTTAACACCTCTCAGCACTATGGCAGTGGATTTTCCACACAAACATATTTTTTCTCATTTCAAACCCTCTTTCCAGTGCACTTTAACATCAAAGTCTGGTCACTGAATATCTAAAATCTGATTCTGTTATCTCCTTTCTTCCTGAACTGTCTATGTCCTCATGCTTCCCATACCCTTACTCCTCTGCTGTACAGCCTCTGCCATGCACTTCACCTGGGAATCACAGCAAATATTCTGAAGAGCCTCCAGTTCTCCAAAAATATATTGCTTGACTTTTATCCCTGTCTCAACTTCTGTTTCCATCAAGTGAACCACAGAAAGTACAAAATGGCTTTTTCTGACTTGACCATTAAAGCCAATTGATTACACAGTTAGCAAGCATATTTCATACACTGATAGATTTCTTAAAATATTCTCTAAAAAGCAAAGGCACCTCCGTATTACCACACCACCTACTGTTTTCCTGTAGAGAGTCCAGGAGTTGCTCCCAGTTCTCTATTGTACATGTAACATTAGTTCAAGTGACTATAATATTTTATTTTCTGAGAATTAGCATTACATTAAGTCACATTTCTTTTATAGCTGCCAGGAAGAAAACGTTCTGTGAATCTATTGATTTAGTAGGAAAGCAGTACGTTCTCTTTGTTTATTAATTACTTTTGAAAAGGGAAATAAATTCTCATTATTCACTCCTCCATTACTGAAAAGTACCTTGGAACTTATTACTCAAAATTTCAAGGTAGAAAAATGCTACAGAAAAGAAGTTCAAACAAATTTTTCATGGATTCTCCAATTAGAAAATCAGAGTAAGAGTGCAGATTCAGTAAAAAGGAAATGGTGTGTAGCTGGTAGCTAAATATATCTGTAAACTTCATTTAGGAAGAGCACTTGTCGAGGTAGTAGAAAGACTTGAAGGAGGGGAACATGTGTCGTTAGAGCTACAGCAACAAGGGCCAAAAAGGGTGACCAAGAAATTAGAGATAAGCTTCAGCCCTGCTACCTGCGGCTGTCACCAGTGACAGAGTGACCTCGGTGGGTGGGAGGAAAAGGGGCAGGCAGAAAGACGGGTGCCAGGATACCTCCCTGCAGTTGTGCCTGTAGTTTGATGGAAAATCATTTCAGCCCTTTTTCATTACGTCACCCCCCTTCATTGGTGGTGTATCCTCATCTTCCTATTGTTTTTCCACCTTGTCTGCCCCTTGGGAAGAGACGTCCTTTCTCCTTTGCTCAGCTGCTGATGGGGATATCCTGATTTCACATGGTGGAGATGCTCAGCTAATTGTATTTTGCAACATGGCAGACCACCTATGGAGAATTTGTCTTTGAAGGGGTCATGCATCTTCTCCAGCTAACTTAAGATACGTCTGTTAAATGCACATTTAACCAAACTGACAGAAGGAGGCATTAGAAGCCCAAGAAGATGAAAGCAAAATGAATAACTACATCAATTGACTTTTCTAGGTATTTAAGTTCCCCCCAGCTGTGAGAGAGTGTGCCAGTTTAGCTGCATGGCCCAGCTAAAACGAGAGTGCACGTTATAACATTTCACACTCATAAAGAACATTTTGGAGCTGGAAATTGTCAATGTTCTCACTGTTTTGTTAACTGAAACTGCTAACTGAAGAACATGAGAGTCATCACCCTGTGTCAAACCACAGGGCTCACCAAGCCAAAATCCTGCCTCTAGAAGGAGGCAGTAACAGCCACCTAAAGACGAATATGAGAAACAGGGCATATATAGAGGGATTATTACCTTCCCAGCTTCTGGCTCTCAGCATCTAGAAACTTCCAAAGCAAGAGATCATGTCCCAACTCTGATCTCTGAGAGCTACATGAATATCTCTGGTCTGTATCTTAACTCAATTATGCTTTTTGCCCTGCCGTAACAGAGCTTTAAATTGTAACTGTATGTTATATGAGTAAGTATTTCCTTTCACTTGCTTTTAAACCTTATGTCTCTTCATGTCATTGGCCCCACTCTCGTTTCCCTGTTGGAGGAAATAATCAAAAGTCATCGTCCACTTATCCTTTCCTATATGATACCTGATTTTATTGATTTTTAGCAGTAGTCGGCATCATCCCTTTCCTTCCTGCTCTCATTGCTTTCCACAGACAGGACTCACTTTTTTCCTCAGACTATTTAACAGATTACAATCACTGTGCTTAATCTTAATTATCTTTACCTGTACTTATTTTGAAGTTAGCTTCCTCTGTATCGGATCTAAAGAGTGTGCATGCAATTTGAAAACTAGCTTTTTGGTCTTTCTAACAGTATCAGTTGAACTAACAAATTAGACTATGAACCTTGACACTCTCATATCCTTAGACAAGTACTGCAACCCTTATTAGAGACCAGAGGATTCACACAGAGAAAGGATCATGAATGCTCTAATCACAGGAAGACCATCAGCCTCAATCTACACTCCAGCAGACAGCAGAGAGCATGCACCTTACTGTTATCGGAGTGAATTTTCTGGTGTCTAATAAATCATGAATATCAAATGAAGATTTTCCCACTGCCAAGGCGTTAGACAAACCTCTCTTCCATGAGGGTTCCCTGGGGGGCAGTAAGGCAAGCTCACATGGCAGCAGCACAATGATTTTTTTGGAAAACAGACCTACCACAAGATGAAATCCCCAAGAAACCAAGATTTGTGAGCTCTGCCATTCACAGAAACAAGTCTTGAAAATACACTATGAAAGTTATTAAATTTAAAACCTCTCAAAGTTTGGAATGTCCTGCTGGCTGGAAGAAAAGAAAAAGAAAATGACCATGGAAGTGTGCATTTGTCTACCTTAATCAGCTGTGGCTCCTATTCTAATGGTGTATCACAGCCCTGCCTTTATCTCCCTCCAGAAAATTTCTTTAAGGAAAGACCTTCCCACAGCAGAAGAATGAAGAGGTCCCACAACCCTGTCACACGTGATGACAGTGGAAGGGCTGGGAATTGAGCTGGGTCTATGAAGCTCAAGTCCAACACTTTCCAAGACAAAATTAAAACAGAATATAACAGAATCTTTTTTTAGAACAAAGTTGGCAAATGCATTGGGGTTGGGGATTTTTTTATTATTGTGGGTTTTTTTTCCTCTTCTTCTTCTTCTTTCCTTTTTGTGTGCTTTTTAGCTATATGCAGGATTGCTGCCTTTTTGTTGACACCAGAAAATCCATGAGTGATGGATTTAAATTTGCACCACTAATCAGCTAAAAGAGAAAATTTAGCATCTCTAGTATATGTATAGTTTCAGGCGTTTTATGAACAGGGTGTCATGGGATGGTCAAAAAATGTACGGACTTGTGTGCCAGCTTCTGGGATGTTTGTGTTGACTGATTTCCAAACATATAATAATGATATAGGCGAGAATATAGATTTCTGCCATTGTGAGCCTCATTTATGTCTTTGTCCAATATGGTCTACTCAGGTGAATAAGTACAAATATATACTAGAATACTATGCATATTCCCAGACTTTCCAGATGGAAACTAGAAGAATGGCATCTCTATGAAATGCCATCTCTTATCAGTCAAATACTGTGAAACCCTGTTCTGCCCTACCTCTGAAGGACACAAATAAAATTTAGCTTGATGTCACTGAGGGCCTCCACTATTTATCAGTACTCACAAAGGAGGGCCAAGTTACGGTAACACGTCTGACAGAAAGGCAGATTTTTCTGGAGGGAAATGAAGATGTTAAAAAGATCTCCTGTTGCCCAAGATAACAAGGTAATTAGAATGATTAAAAATTGTTGAAGTAATGGATCTCAAATGTGTTAGACACTGTAATTCTGAGGCAAGTAGCAAAAAAAAGAGGAAAGCCCTTTGGCAAACATTTGTGTGGCTCACTAAGGACATGGAGGACTAAAGACAGTAGATAATAGAACTCCTCCGTTAAAGTTACGAGATAATACAGATCTCTAGATACGGCTGTGGGTCTGGTCTTAGAAGACGCAATATTCCTTCCCTTCCAGTCTCCCTCAGATGCTTCAAAAATGGCAGATGACCCAGAATTAAGGCAAGAAAAAAAGCAGTGAAAATGACAGGAGTTTCAAATGATCAGCTATGCAGAGGAGTTTAAGTGCACAGTAAATCCAAAATTGTTGCTGAGTTTTTACGGTAATGAGAACAGAGTGTGCAAAAAAGACCAAGATGATGAGAATAAAGAGTTATGGCATATCTCTGCCTCCTACCGTAGCCAGCAGAAGTCATATAACATGCCAGTTTAAAACATACTCTATTTTTATATTTGCATTGATTTTCCTATTAATTCATGATGTCACCTGGTTAATGTGCTGAGGTAGTCTCCATTATCTTAATCTTTATGCATTTAACAATGTCTTTATATTTATCCATTACAATACCATTGCAAGGTAGACTCAGTTTTATCTGATAGATTATCCATGCTGGACAGAGAACGAACTGCAGGATAAAGGAGCAGACACCTAAATCTCCAAAGATGCTAGCACACTCGGTATCCATTGAAATGGGGATCCAGCCCTAAATTAGATGCTCTCAGTAGAGGGAGAAAATTAAACCCAAGCCTCCAATTTAGGGTGAGATTCATCTTGCCACGCTCCAAATACCAGGCACTCAGCCTAAGCTAGTTGTCTATAATCTCTCTATTGTCCAGGATAATTCAGCTATACACTGAAAAGACAAAAATCCTGGGATAGGCATCATTGCTCTAAAAAGATGCATTTCTAGAGAAACTTAGACAATCATCTGGCGGCAAGGCTTTTGACGGGTTGAGTGTTCAAGGAGTTTGATCCTGTCTTCATCCCAAACAGCTTTTTTGTCATCATCTGCTGCAAAGTCAGTTATTTTCAATGACACAGGACAGTCAGTCCAAGTAACTATTTCTCTAGGCAGCATACAATAATTTCCGTTTCATGGTCAATAACACTATTTTCATTTGGCTTTGGGTGATTTTTTGTCTCTGAACTGGTCGTAGTGGTTTAGGTTCTGGTTTAATTTTAAGTACCTCAGGTTAACGCTGGTGCCATGACAAAGTCGTTCATGTTCATAGATATCATCCAAGTCTATCTGCCTTTTGCATCGTGCTGACATATTTTTAATTTCTGTGTTATCACTTCGTTTTAATTGTTGTTCAGCTGTTCAGCTGGTAAACGGCTGTCCATTTCACTCAGGTGGAGGCTCTTTTCCAACAACAAACTAAAGTAGTTTCTGCTTATCACCTAGTGTGGCTTCAGATTCAGCCAACTACTTTCAGGTGTCTGTTATGTATCTGTACTATAGACAAGGATCTACCTGTATGCTAGATATTAAGTTATCATTTCAGTCAATGGAGACAGAGTCAATACATTCGACAACACACAATTCAGGTGTCTAAGTGCAGGTATCACATGATTTATGATATTGAAATCATCTGCCTGTCACAGGGTGTATGGGAGATCTCCACCTGTCTGGAGTGGCTGTTGAGATCAGGTGGGATAGCCGAGAACATCTCAAATGGCACTAGGTGACAAAGTTACAGCAACTAAATTGAGTGTCAAGGTATCCAGGGTATTATCTTGTTGACACGGTTTGGACTGTGCTTTAGGAGATGACTACCAACTCCAGAGAGTGTATTGCCTTGATCTGCGGAGAATATGGATTAGACACCTTGTTGACATATAAATGCTAGATGTGAACACCTAACTTTGGATATCTGAAATTCACCTCTAGTTTCCGGGGTAACAAGGGCTTTTTTGACTTAAGCAAAATTAAACAATAATATGCAGTGTGCCTTTTTAACTACCTCAGCTCTATAAACCTGCAAAAGTGCATATTTCAGCATGATAAGCATCTATATGATAACAAATGCAAGCCGTGGCAGTCCCTGTACTTTTGGTTTCTAGAGGCAGCATGATCAGTAGGATGGAAAATCCCAACCACCACTTGCAGCACACTATTTTCGATAGAGTATGTTGGCCAAACATTTCTGGTGGGGGAAAAACTCCATATCAAAACATACTGATTCTACCCATAGTTCGTGCTATTCGGTCAAGCGTGTATACTAGCCTTCAGGACCACAGATATTTTTAAAGTTTAATTGCTCCCCAGATAGATCTCATTGGCCTGTTTTTTCATGTTGCCTTCTCTCTCATTGAACAGATGACCTTAATAATGGATCCTAAAAGTTAGCATACAATGGGTGTAATTAAGCAGCACTTCAGTAAATGTTTTGTTATTTTGTTGAATCAGAACTTTTTCTGGGTACTAGGGAGAGGTGAGGGGTGTGACAAAGTGGATGAAATTGCAGAGCTGGGAGCCTATCCATTGAGAACACAACTTACCAGCACTCATTATGGTTTTCTGTCCATCAACGGCTTTTGAAACCACTTCAGCTGATCTCAGACTCTGGGATGGTTTATTGAGATAGTAGATGATTTCAGAATATGCATAGGCATATACAAAAT
This sequence comes from Fulmarus glacialis, assembly GCF_000690835.1. NCBI lineage: Eukaryota > Metazoa > Chordata > Aves > Procellariiformes > Procellariidae > Fulmarus > Fulmarus glacialis. The sequence continues at coordinate 6,691 of NW_009219735.1, forward strand.
CCTTTTGAATAAACCATTGAACACCAACCAACAGATCTGCCGTGGGACCAGACTTTACATCAGAAACTATAAAACAGGGAATGCACATTTCTGTGAAAGTCATTGGAAACCAGGATGCTAGCTTTAACCTACAAAGACTCAGAAAGGTCAAGAATAGCTAATAAATCATCTCTTCATCTGTCATGACAAACTTGAAGGAGGAATGAAGGCTAGAACTTCCACAGTGTGAAAAATAACGGAGCAGATGACAGGCATTTTCTATGAGGTGTTTCAGCTAGAGCCTTGCTTTTCCAGCCTGCATTTGTTAACCAGCTAGACGTCTCTTTCTTTTTTTTTTTTTTTCTTTGATCTTTTAAGGCTGTGGAGGTTCTGTAGTCCTTTGCTGTTGTTCTATTTTTTTTTTTTATTTAGGGCATAGATGCTCACAGCACGAGACAGATGATGGTAATTTTAATCTAAGGTATTTGTATCAATGTTTTCCTCTGGCTGTGCAAAAAACTCGCCAGTGGTGCTAGGTAAACCCAGAGCTTGTCTCTATTGGAAGTAATTTGCCCTCGTTCCATCGCTGGCTCCATGCAGATGTAGTGAGGAGCTCAAGAAGAGCCAGGCACAGGACAGGGCTTTACCTGAAGCCACAAAACAAGAAGCCGGTGTGACAAAGAAGCAGAGGAAGAGAAAGACCTCTCCTTGTACTCTATTCTGCAGTGACACACCTCTCTCTGCTGCAAAGCTTGCTTCTTCAAGTAAACATATTGACTTTTACAGCGCCTTGTCACCCCACCTGTCCCTCTTGATGTCTTGATGTGCTTCATCCTTTCAAAATCCTATGCTGTGAGCCCTTTGGGGCAGCAACTGCCCTTGTCTCGCTTGCTCATACAGAGACTTGCACAGTGGGGCCTTAGAGCTTGATACTAGGTGCTAAGAGAATAATAATAAACAATATGAAAAGCTGTAGCAGCTGTAATAAAACATGTATTTATATGGGTTAGCTTGATGCACAGCTAACAAATCATTTAAGCTTTTAAATATATACATAAAAAAATAAATAGCAACAATAAATAAGATGAAACTGCAGCTGGGAGAGAACTCTTATGGCTGTTAATTTATTTTTTCCCCCACTTATCTTTCTCCTGCATAAGGGATAAGAATAGGTTTGCATTGCAAATTCCAGCAGTCGATCTCTCCTCGATCTCTCTTCAATGACAGTTTTGCTATAATTCTCCTAATTTCAAGCTCCTGCTTAAAAAGGTAACAGTAAACGGCATCCAGGCCATTTTTGCAGTCATCGGCAGCTGACTCAGTTGATTCATTTTCACAGATTTAAGTTGTTGCGTGCATAGCCAATCCCCTTGGAAAAAGGCTGCTTCCCCATATCAAATGGTTTGTGCAGACACCAAATCCTGATTTTAAAATAAGCGTAAAAGCTAAGGTTTTAAGGGTCCATGTCATCACTCCAGCCCAGTTCTAAGGAGGGAGTTATACGCCACTGAAAAAATCTTCTCTTCAGGAGTTTTTACGATGGTTGTTATACCAGAAATAGATGAACATACAAAAGGAAGATCTAGAATAGTTCTTTTTTTTGAAAATCACATGTGTATTGGTCATCAAAAGTTTTTGAGCTAAGGAATGATAGCACCCAAAGGGCTGATCTGTGATAAGTAGTAAAAGTAGTTCCAACTCACTCATTTGATATGATAAACCACTGGCTAGTGTTAGTCATGTCAGTTCACACAATTTGTTCCTTGCTATTTTTATCACTATTAGTCAACAGGAATTTCCTCAGCAAGAATCAACAAATACTTGTGTGTAAAGCATATTTACATTTTAAAGACTCTGTTGGGTCAACCTAGTATCATTATACATCTGTCGAGTTTGTTCAAATTCCAAAAATGGCAACCAGACATTATGAAATCAGCGTAATCCCTAAACGAGCTGAGACTGTTTAGTCTAGAGACGAGAAGACTGAAGGAAGACAGGATAATCATCTCCAAATATGCAGAAGAGACCTTCAAAGGGAAAAGGAATAAAACATTCTCTTTGTCCTCGTTGAATAGGGTAAGAAGCAAAGGCTTCAACGGCCTCAGAGAGGTTTGGGTGAAACTGCTGGGGGAAATTTAACAGGAAAGCAAAACACAGGACTAAGTTTCTTGGGAGGCTGTGGCATCTCCCCTAGAGAGGTTTACAGAAAAACCCAAAACATTGACCAGGAAGAGGTTTTTTCCATCCTTTGTGTGGGTTATCAAGGAATAATTTCTTGACACCCCTTTTTTTTTTACACTCTTTTCTACTAACGTCTACTTTTTCAGTTTTTCCCAGGAACAGGTTTTCCATACCCTATTTCCCAGTACCAGTAATGCTGAGAAATTTGGGGTTGAATTTCTTTCATAGAAGTACATTTTTGCTAAACTTTCTGCAGATAGATGCCGTCATGGGACTTAATCTGGTCAAAACTAAAAATCAGCTTTTTGCTTGTAAACTAATAGCCTATTTACAGAAATCACAGCAGTTCTGCCTTTAGGTATCCTGAAAATTGACCCAACAATACTCTCAATGATGAATCTGTACCAAATTCATGTATTTGTACCAAAGAGCAGAAAAATATAGCCATAGTTTTGATATGTCTTTTGTTGCTTCTGCTGCTGTTCCTTCACATAAATTTGTTATAATTTTGTGCACCTTCTGTCTATTGTTTTTTTTTTTTTTTAATAAAATTCAGATGTAAGAGCTTAGAGAGCAAAGTGGTAAAGGAGTGTTACAGGTAGCTGGACTTTATGCTATCCAGGATTTCCCTTGCTAGAATCACAGTCCGGCTGTTCACAATAGCAAGGAACTTTCTTGTGCTCCTGTTGTGATGCCCATACTGATGTCTGCTGACAGGACACTGATGGCAGATACGCTGCATGAGGGCAAGAGAGCCTGGCCCCTGGGAATGAAAACCACAGCAACACATTTTTGTTAAGATATTTTATATACACTTAAAGCTCTCTGAAATCTCTTCTGCTATTCTCCTTTAAATTTCAGGTTCTCAGGTCTCTGCAAATAAGGGTGGTCTCACATGACAGCCCTTTTAAAGTAAATTCACTTAAGTAGATTCATTTGCATTTTAAAGAAGGGTGTAGGAGGTTGTAATTAAAGAAGGAATTCTTACTTAAATTTGTCCCTTCTCACAGTGTCTTAATCACTTCTTCCTAATACCTGACTCCTGTGTTACCAATCCCTCCTTCCCTTTGACTCGAAAATAAACAAAACCAGAAGTATTTCCTTGACCTGATAAATGTGCAGGTTAAACTGTGTGGCTTTATATTCTGGCAAATGCACTGAGAATAAAACAAAAATGTTAAGTTGCAAGCCCATTTCTTTATTGCTCTGTGCCTCTGTCTATCCTTTTACTTTTTCAGCCTTGTTTAGCTGTATTATAACAACCTTGATTTGGGGACTGTATCGTGCTACTGCTGCATTATTGTGGCACTCTATCTCAGGTTGTGATGTCTAGGTAGATTACAGAAACCTACCTGGAAAATTATTCACATTTTCCTGGGAGGGAATTTTAGCTTTTTACTTTAAAAGTTTTTTAAAAATGAACATAATCAAATGGTAAAATCTATAAATGAGAAGAAAAGAAAAAAAAGTCAACTGAACTTATGTAAAATCCAGGTATCTTTTGATAAAAGTTTTAAGCTTTCCTGAATTATTTTTAATTAAGAAAAAAACATCCCCAAAATTAAACTTGAAAAGCGTATACTGTAAGTTGGAAGTCCCCCTGAAACAGCAATAAGCTTAGCCTGTTTGGGACTTTTTAGTGTGTCGTTAAGTATGTGTTTCTTGATATCAAGGCTAGATTATGTGGAAAGCAATACAATGAGAAGCAGCCACAGTGTATTTCAGGCTAAGAAATTGCTAACATTGCTGTGACATTCTTACCTTTATCCAACCCTATATGGGTTGGATATTTTATAGAAACAGTTAAATATTTTGCAACTACTTGAAATATTCAGAATTTTAAATTATGAACTATCATCAAAAGATTAAGTTCTTTCCTCTTAATAAGAGAGTACTTTGCTTTATTCTACAAAGTCATGCTTGGACTATTTGTATTCTGTTGTGTTTAACAAGGTTCAGACAATTCATTTTCTCTCAAGATGTTAAAATGTATACAGTGTCATTTTTGGTTGTAATTCTCTTCCATAATTTTGCTCAGTAATTTTTTTTATTGGAATGCTTATTGAAAATGGAACCATTAAATGTAGTGTAAACATTTCTGAATTGAGATGTTAACATTTAAAAATTGCCTCATTTCTCTTTAATGTGTTTTGCTGTTTTTCTTGCCTAATTATCATTCTTTTCAATATTTATGTTAACATGACCTTTCTCTGACTGAATGGCTGTAACTGCTTCTCAAGTACTTATAGCATCATGATTTTTAAATTAAATTATGTTGTTGTGGAAGAGATTGCAATACAGTCCACAGAATAGCAGGGAAAGGAACAAGTTTCTGTTAGTCCCAGAATCTGAAAGTAATAATAATGTTTATTGGTTCACTCTTCTAATCAATGCAACTGTACCAGAGGAAGTATGACTTTGTTTCTCTTGTTCATGATTAGAAACATTCCAGTAAATGTAATGCTGGTCAAAGTTGTCAAATTGACTAGCTGTGAAAGATTGTTTAATGTTGTAAAATGTTTATTACTTTTATTTATTATGTCTTCCTCCTCCTGACAGAATTAAAGTTACACCACAGATTCTGTTTGCCCATGGGAACAGATCACAGGAACATAGGCTGTAAGATTTGGCTCCTCATCTTGAATTTTCAGGTCAATGTTATTCCACAGCCAAAACCTACTCTTGAAATCTGTAAGGGCTAAAGGTGCAGCATAAGCAATAATAAGCAAATGCAGAATTTTCTTGTAAATGCTGGGAGATGTTTACTTTGATTTTCTGCATATCTTTTAAAGTATGTGTTCGGTTTGTCTACAATTTAAAAGTAAGGACCAGATGATCAGCTCAATTTCACTATGAAACCTTTTCTTGTATACACAGCTTCCCAAAAGTTTTCTTCCTCCACCTGGAAAAGAAGACAACTATCCCCAGTCCTTCCACTCTTCTCCATTTGGAGATGACAGTGAATAAGAACATGAAGACCTGAAGGACAGGAATAACATATAGCAAGGGAGAAAGAGGGAAGAAAATAAACCACTGAAAATAAAACTAAATGAGACCTAGATCTTTAAGATCTTAATTTAACTTTTTAAAATTAAAAGATGTGAACAAAATTAAAGAGAAAGTAAGCCTGAAAAAAAACAATGGATGTCAAAAGACTGCCTAGAAAAGGGACATTAAAAAAACAACGAAAGGAAATGGTTCCTGAGGAACAGCAAAGTGAAAGTCAGGTAAACTTTAACTGAAACAATCACTAATTAACAAAATTTTGATGTAGACATATCACTCTTTAAATCTATTTGACATAAAAATGCCAAATAAAAATAACAGAATTGGCAGCTAACACAGTCAACAAGTTCAAACAAGTCCACAAGCGTCCCACAGAACAAAGCCTAATCCAAAGAGATGCTAAGCCTTCTTCTAGCTCTTCTGTCCTCAAGGGCTGGGCAACTGGGTGTGTTCTGAAGTTGTACTTTCTGCAGAGCTTCCTTGGACCAAGTTCCTTGGTGGAATTGAGGATGAGGTTTTTTCCCCTGTGCACAAAATACATATACTTTCCTTCTGGGTGTTTTTCTCTTCCTTTTTGAGAAGTTAGTGAATAAAGAGAGAACTGTTTGCAAAGGTCCATGCATAAGCTAGAGGGGCCAGTATCTTGAGGCAAGTTGCCACAGATGAATGATGTGCCTTACTGGATATTCCAGAATATCAGCATAAAAAAAAAGATAACATTGAGTGAACTTGTCTCGGTCAGAGGTGTCTGGCTATCTTGGGTCAATAGCACTAATTCAATTCAGTTCGGCACCCTACACGCTGGTAGGTGAGCGGCTGGAGTTAAATAAGGCAGGGTTACTGCCGAGAGCTTTGGAGAAACAGCACAAAAAGAGGGGAAGGGAAAAAACAGAGAGAATGCAATCATCTTTTTTATGGGAAAAGATGTCAAACTGTCATGTTAGTCTCTGCTGAGGCTCTGAGTGCTATCCGTTGCCAGGGTAACTGTTGTGCCAAGCCTCAGTACTTATGTATTTTTTCCATTGATAATTGCTAATGTGAACAAGTGCTGGCTTGCACTTTACACCTGCCTGGCTTGTAAGTCTACCTTAATTGGATGTGCCAAGATTGAGGAAAAAGTAATCTGCCCTTTCAAGACAAGTGACAGGTAGATGAAGTGCTGCTTAGGCCTTTACTGTAACAATTTTGCTGACAAAATTACTATGAATTGTCTTCCCTCAGTGCACATATACTGCATTTGTTTATGGAACAGAGAGTTTAAGCTTCAAGGTTCATTATAGGAAATTATGCTATAAAGTTTTTTTGGGAACATCTTGGTGCTGTCTGGTGAAATCCTACTTTTACCCCCAGAGTTCAGAGTGTTTCATTTTATATGCATATATGAAAACAGTCTTTCTAAATGATGGAGAGAAATCAGGAAAAACCAAAAAATATTGCCATATATATACATACATTTGTTTTTGAAAATAGTTAAATAAATACTCTTAAGGAAAAAGCCTGGTGAATTAATAAGGAAGATTTTTTTTTTAATTCTTATGCTGGTAGTTTGTTCCACAATCTCAGAAGTGATGTGGGACTTTGGAGCAGTCAGTTCTTGGGTGTCCCACACGAGATATTTTGAAGACTGAAAGATAACAGTAGCATCTCAAAACTCTCTAAGAATTAATTCCCCCTAAAAAAATCAGTCTGAAAGCCAAGGAACCCAGGGGTTCTTAGTCACTTAATGTTTTGTCCGGGACCATCACTTTATTAATTAAATTATCTCCATAAATATTTCAGGCTGCCCTACAAAATTGTATTAACAGGATCTAATTCACTACTAAGCTGTACAAGAATGCCCCAAAAGCTGTAGAAAAGTTATTATAGGGCATTTTTTTTTTGTTCTTTTTCTGGTCATAAGGAGATTACAGAGTTTCTATGCTCAGTTTTTATTTGCTTTTCAGAGCTGTGTCAAGCCTGGTCTGCTCCACTGCTGAGTGTATTCACTGTGCGTAACTCTGCATTTCTTTGATGTTGATTTCTCAGTGCACTTAAATGAAGTTTCCTGAAACCAATATGCCAGAGCGAATTAATATATGAATAATACATAGTACTTATTTTAGCACCTTTCATCAGAAGACCTCAAAGAACGGCACAAAGGATAGCGGGGAGATTGCCTTATACCCATTTTATGAAGGAAGAAGCCGAGGTACAGTGATGTTGTGCTCCTTGCCTAACATCACACCATCAGCCAGGGCAGAAATAGGAGAAAACCATCTTACTTGACCAGAATATTATCCTAAAAGCTAGACAGCATCAGGTGTATCAGTAATTCTGATCGCATAACCCATCTTCATTTTGAGTAATAGCAAATGTTTCACACAAGTCCGTTTGCTCCTATGGGACTGACGGAGGATTAAGAGGTTGCAAGTGTAAGGCAGAACAGTGCCGGTCTGTACAACTCGCCAAGCTGCTTGGCAAGATAGCAGTATTAAAAGTGAAATTAGTAAAATCCAAAACCTAAACTGCTTTCCTCCATAAAGCACTATAACCACTAATAGTGATTTAATGTCCAGAAACACAGAGGCCTCATAGGAATGTTATTTTTCTTAAGATATTCAGACCAAGAGCATAAAAGAGGGCAGCTGCTGAAACTGCACAGGAGAGCAGGGGATTTATAACACCTTATTTAGGACTCTCTTAATCCGTGTTTTCAGTGGTATTCATTTACTTATGTAACTCCGCCATGAGATAGACTCATGGGGCTAAATTCTGTCCTCACATTCCTGCCTGGTCACACCGTCATAGAGATGAAAGAATTTGGAAGTACACAGAAGTAAATGAGAGTACCATGTGGTTCCTAGAGTTGATAAGCCCCAACCTGTAATGAAGCATTAGCTGGATGAGCATTTATTAGCAGATGCTGCACACAGAAATGTTTGATTTCATGCTATTGGTTAGTAATGCTGATCAAGGTTTAGGAGTCTATCGACATTTACCAAGATATACAGGAGAGTTTTTCCCTATCATACCTTCCAATATCATCAGAAAGAAATTTGATTCACTTTTCAGTGAAAAAATTGACCTAGATTTTCAGCTTCACCACTGAGATGCTTACAGAGGGGTCTGTAATGGAGTTTATCCACTAATGATTGTGACTAAATTGGAGCAGCAAGAGTATAATGTAGTGGAGAACTGCAATGCAATAGCAAATGTTGATCTGACTATGAAAAAAAATAAATTGCAAAAGAAAGTTTAGTAAACAGACAATTTTAGTTTACAAAACAATCAGATATTTTGGCGGCCGGTCACGAGCGGTGTTCC
>NW_009219736.1:0-10155 GCF_000690835.1 Fulmarus glacialis
TGTATATAGAGAGAGTAAAAAAACCCAATTTTTTTTTGCATAAGCCAGTATGTACAACACTAAGTCCTAAAAGCTTCTGATTAGGCTACTATAGAACCTCATTAAGAAACCAGTTCTACCTCAATCAAAATATATTGTTCTGCAATCTTGATTTTTAGATGAATGAGGCAGAACTTGTAGTGTGTAACGGTCTTCTCATTTAGTTAAATAAAGATAAGAATGTAAGCAGAGAAAAGACCCATTTCTCAATCTTCAAAAAACAGAACAACCCTCCCTGTCCCCCATAATTTTTTCCTAAAATACACTGGTGCCTATATAGTTTGGTACTTACATGTTGAAATGGCTGATAAAAAGCCTTCCTCTTTGAAAGTAACAATTTACTTTTCTTTAGGTACAGCCTAAACATTTGGGCTGTGTTGGACTCAGCTGCTTCTACTTGGCTGTGAAGGCATCAGAAGAAGAGAGAAATGTTCCCTTAGCCACTGACTTAATTCGAATAAGCCAGTATCGGTTCACCGTTTCTGATATGATGAGAATGGAGAAAATCGTATTGGAGAAGCTATCTTGGAAAGTCAAAGCTACAACAGCCTTCCAATTTCTACAACTATATCATTCACTCATTCATGAGAATTTAAGCTGTGAAAGGTAAAATATCTAATACTTACTTTGCTATGATTGCATATGATCAGGAAGCCTATGTAGAAAAGTAAGCAGGGAAATTACTTAAGTAATTGACCTTTCTGTACTTAAAAAACCCACAAACTTTTCCCCTTTATTGGTAAACATCATAAATGTGAATATCTGTAGTTTAATATTATTTTAATTTTAAATGTTGTTTGCATAAAGTGATCTAAAGAACATTGCTCTCTGAGCCGAAAACCAAACTTGCTCAATAATGATGGTACAATAAATCTCTACTTATGCTGCACTAAGTATTGCCTCATTGCAAAGATTTCAAAATCTGGCTTAGAAAAAGATTCCTTTTGCTAGTAAAGATTAAAATTCCTTGTTGGTAAGCCTATTTTGACAATACAACTCTCCCCAATGTAACACAAGATTTATTTTGGCATTAGGACTGCCAAAACTGAACACCTGTTTGACTGTAACCCTAGAACTTCTGGGATAAATGAGTCCTTTGTTTAGATAACAAATATTATCACTGCTTCTCTGAGTTCCCAGGGTGATGCTGCCTTGATCAAGCTTGCGTTCTTCTTCTACATTCACTCATCTGTTTTTATTATAGGAGAAAATACCTTAATTTTGAGAGACTTGAGACCCAGCTTAAGGCATGTCACTGCAGAATCATGTTTTCTAAAGCCAAGGTAAATATCTAGAAAGCTAAAAGACAATGAGACTACTGAAACTTAACAAAGCAGTGTTTAAAAACCTTTCTCTCTCTCTAGCCTTCTGTCTTGGCACTGTCTATTATGGCACTAGAAATAGAAGAACAAAAACTAATGGAGTTGACAGAGGCATTGGAATTTCTGCAGCTGCATTCCAAGGTATGTATAGATAAAGTTTCAGGGGAGGAAGGAAGAAAAATGCATGCAAGGGCCTACGCAGTGGGGAAGGGGGAGGTCCATTGGCATACTGGTTTCTTTTGTGGTTTGGTTGGGGTTTGTTTTTTCCATTTGGCTTGGGATCTTTGGCTTCCTATCTTATGTGAAGAAGCTGAAAGTACATATATGAAATCAGGATTTAGTGAGTTATTAACATAGGAGATTCTGTCTTACTGTTTAGATAAACAACAGAGATTTGACCTTCTGGAAGGAACTGGTGTTGAAGTGCCTTACAGAATATTCCTCGAGCAAATGTTCCAAACCAAATGTCCAGAAACTAAAATGGATTGTGTCTGGACGCACAGCACGGCAGCTTAAACATAGCTACTACAGAATAACACACCTTCCTACAATTCCAGAGACCAGCTCATAATAGGTAACTCCTTGTAAAATCAACTTTTGATAATGTAGAAGTAATTAGCTGTTAATTACCTCAAAGTTTCTTATTCCATATAGGTAACCTCTTGAAGACGCGTAACATAAACGTAGTAGGCCTGTCATAGAGGCTGGTCTATTCTCGTGTTCATGCTTGAGCCAGTGCTGTTCCTAAAGAAGTGGCAACCTAATATATGAACATTGGAGAAAGAACTGATCCTCTGGTGTGCTGTGGGAGCAGAAATGTGTTCTACAGACATTGGGACCTCATTCAAACTAAAATGTGGAGTAAAACTGGTAAAAAGGCAGAGAAAAAACTTGGCTTGCTCCTATCCTAAAAAGAATCGGCTAAGAGGAAACAGTTGCTTATTAAAATGAGTTTCTTGTAGTCGTTCACTTAAACCACTTAAAAGGAAGACAGTTTTATACAGTTTTACTTGTATAACTGTCCGTTAAGTAAAGTCTAAAAACTGTAATTCAGTTATTCATCTTACTGGTTTTTTACTCTGTAGAAATTGTGAACTATTTCCTTACCTAGACTTTAATTCCAAAGGCTACAAATTTTCTATAACAGCTGTCTTGCTGTTGGCTTGCTATATGAAAGTCTGATGCTTTGTTTGGCTCTTAGAGAAAGCCCTTTAGTTGACTGGTTGTTTTTTTTTTTTTTACAGGAGTACAATAAAATGAGGAGAGAACCATCCTGTGACCTTGTCAGCAGACACATGAATATTTGAGAAACAGTCTGAAACATTATCTTAATAATGAAGAACTCAACTCATGGAAAGAATATGTAACATTTCAGACTAAAGATCCTTCCAGTAAATACGTTCTTTTCATGATGATTACAACAATATTCAGTGTCAGTTTTCAGTCTTATTTGTTAGACTGTTTACTGTTCAGTGAAATACCACAGTACCGATACAAGGAATTTTAACACCTTATAGTTTGTAGAGCAGCTTGTGTAGTCTAACCTTGGTTTACTGTAACTGCAGGTGCTGAATTATATATTTAATTTTAAAACTCTGGTTCACTTTTCAAAGATTACATGACGCTATGAAAACATCATGTGCAGTAGCACAGTGCTGCAGTGTCTCAATCAAACAATACTAATCCTGCTCAATATTGATGACAATAGCAAATGCCTGTCAGTCCACCTGACATGCTGTTTGGGCAGTGTCATGTGTCCACATGTTCCTCCGGGGCAGGGCACTGGCCTTCTACCATAGACACACATTAAAAACTAGGCTATGTGATACCCACTGAGCACATCAAGTAGCTAGAGCAGGAAAAAAGAGAAACCTTATTTCATTGCCTTGTAAAAGGTTGGTCACTAATACAGCATCAGTAACTTCAGTATTTTGTAAGAGGTGTAGTTTACTGAGATTACGAATTATTTCATAGAGTGTAAAAACTTAATGATACCTAAGGAAGGCTGAGGGGAAGTACTGGGTCACCTGCCCCAAATCTGACATCAGTTTTCCAAAGTTTTACTGTACAAGAGGTAAATGCTGATGCTGAGCAGGTGCATTTTTACAGGCACACTAGGAGCAGGGCTAATGCCCCATTGGCCTGTATATAGGAGCAATCTAGTTGGGAAATGCTGAAGATTGCTTCAACTCTGATCTCTTTAATGGTAAGCTTCGTAAAATACAACTGTTTTTTCTGAAGACTGGATCAGTACTTGAGGCATATAATGCTTCTGGTGCTAACGAGGAAGTGAATAATGAGAATGTATTATTGTATGTAAGATGAATAGAGGTGTTGCGGGAATGTTGCTAATGACCTCTTGAATTCTGCGTCACTGCGGAGCAGAGGCTGTTAGTGATAGGCTGTTAATAACTGATTGCTATATGAACTGACTTAGTGGAGAAAGAGAGATCAGAATGTTCTGAATATAGTGTGGGCTTAGATGTTAGCCAAGCAACCCTTTCCCCTTTATGGTAATAACTGAGGGGGAAACCATTCTTTGCATATCTCAAACTAGTTAAACTTTTCACAGAAGACATCATACCAAAGGTCTGTACTGGACAAATCAAGCCTTCTCGTGAACTCACAGGAGTGATTGCACCACATAACATGTAATTGGGTTTTGCATCAGCCAGTTCTATCTGTGCATTGTGCTGGCTTCTGAAAAGCATGCAAGTGATTTGGACAAAGGTGAGGTCAGCCTACTGGGAGAGATGGAGAAGATGCAATGTGCAATTCTAATTGTCATGTCTCAATATTAAGATATGTACCTTTCAATTAAACCTTGAAATGTGCTTAACTGAGTAACTTTTTTCCTGTTTGTTATAAAACATCTTAGTAGGAAGCATATAAAGAGACTTGTATCTGAACAGTACCTGGAAAACTTTCAGGCAGGAGGTAAGCGATTACAGACATTTTTTCAATTTTTTTTTTTTTTTTTAAAGAGGTTGAGGCTGCATGGGAAAGGCTAGAGAACCAATAGGAAAAACTCAAGGTTCTTGATTAAAATTATTCCAATTTGGACGATTACTCTAAAGCCTTTAAGATGTGAAAGTGTCATTGATTGAAAAGACTGCCTTAAATAGCTTGGACTGTTCAAATTTGACTTAAACTGTCTTCCATTATTGATCTAATAGTATGTATCGCCTGTTCCTACACATTGCAGTAAATACATGGATTGGTGCTTGCTTAAGAGAATCTGGCACTCAGATTTCTAATCCCAAGATAGGAGTTTTCGCACTGATCCGAGCATCCCAGTTTGACTAGGTATGAGTTTAACGATACATTTCTGTGCCTAACTATGACTCAGAGCAGCTATGGTCCTTTTGATAAAGGGAGTAATTCTGGGGCATTACTCTGCGCTGATCTTGAAACAGATGTATGAAAAAACTGTTCTCTGCCCATTTACATAGCAGAGTGGCAGTCTGAATAAGCGCACAGGATTATTTCCTATAGAGTGGGTTGCTCTGGATAATATATTACATACCCAAATTTATGCATCTGTGAAATACCTGTTACTGTTTGTCTAAGAAGCAAGGGATTGAATCCCAGTGAGACTGTTGTGAGATGGAACACAAACCACCATTTGTTAAAGTATAGACTGATAACAAAGTAGATACTGATGAAGGAAAGTCATAGCATCAATATCTTTTTATTTTCATCTAGATTCTTCCAAAATTGGAGGTCTGTAACTTACAGTAGATGACAGAATTACCTAATCAAATAGTTGATACCTCTCCTCTTAAAAGGTTTTTAAGAGCCATGCCTGAATACATACTTCACAGTTGTCCTCTTTCCTTGACATCAGCCTTGGACTTAGCTGTAGGATGACTCTCATGCTACTTCAAAAAGCAGAAAATATAGGAACGAAGTTTAGCTTTGAAAGTGCGTATAGTAAATGTAAGTTCATGCACTGAATTATCAGATGCCATTCTAAACTTCTGCTATAAGCAAAAGACGTACAAAACTGTCCTGTGCAAACCATCTGCTGTAACAAAAAATACTATTTCACTAGATAGTACTTCAGCATTTTGATGCAACATTAACTGTTTTCTATCTTCTCTCTGTCTTCAGTTACTTTTGCAGCACTCTCATTCATTTCTGAACTATACCAGCCACCTTCTATACTAGGATCATGGTAAAGAAACAAAACTTCATGGCCATAAATAAGCGTTTGATACCACACTACTTTCCTTTGTATAGTAAGGCAAATTCTCTAAAACCCAAGCACAGTGTATGGACTTACTTTACATTCTGGAAAGATGACATGGGTAGAAGGAGCAGACTTGATTATTTCAGGAGTATTAATGGTTGCTTGTACAACAAGAAAGCATTGGATATATTACAATGAAAGGATTCTTCCTCAATTATTGCTTTATTTTTGCCATATGCCAACTGAAATAATGATGCAATTTTAGAAACAAGGCTCAGGAGTATGATGGACAGCTGCTGGCAATTTATCTCCAGTGAGACTTCTGTTTAGGACTGAAGTACAGACAGTAGTTTTAGAGTTCAGAATACAATAGGATTTGGCAATCATGTTTTCTTCCTGTTAGTCTGTTTGACACAGCATTCATCCTGCATAATGCTGTGGTTGGAGTGCTTCTCAGCTGCATCCTTAACAATGAGTAGAAAATTCCTGATACATAATTGGCACATGTAAAATGTTATATCATGCAACAGCTGTGTTTAAAATGTGGCTATTAAATTTAAAACTATCTACAAAAATCTAGAGCTTCTTAGATACACTATCAACAACTTGTGCTATATGTTGGTAATGAATAGATGCAAGATACCATTTCCTACTTAGGGACTTCCTTTCAAAAGTCATTATAATCTCTTACTTTCAAAATCTTAAATATTTATACTGAAAGGCTATATTGCATTAACACAAAATTATTTATATCCAGACTTTCACCTGACCTTTCAGTTTTCTAGTATCGCTTACTTGGTAGCAAGTAGTAATCATCAGTGCTATATTTGACAGCACAGTGGACTGTAAAACCTTATTTGAGGCAAGATGCAGTAGTTTCTTTTTTTAAACCACTGTTTAAGAATGACATGAGTTCTCAGAGAGCTGCCACAGAGGGAAAGTGTAACTGTAGCCATTCTAATATCCTTCCTGTGGCAAGTTAAGAGAAAATATTAAATATCTTGCTTATAAGATCTATTCTTTCAACGATGAGTAAGATATTCTTGGATAAAGAATGGTGTATTTATAACTGACTAGTTTACTGTGGTGTTTCTAAAAAGAAAAAACCAAGACCAACATGCTGCTTAAAGATGTTACTTTTTTGTGTACACCTTTCTCTATAGTTTGTCCCTTAGTATTAGAAAGTTATCGCAGCTTATAAATCAGCTGGTAACACTTTGTCTTCATTCTACTAGAAGAGATCTTCTTTCTCTTCACTGAAGTAATTACTTGACAACAATCCGCTGAAGAGGTCACTGAAGTCTTCACCAGTTACATGATTCCAATCTTTAAATGTAATGTGTAGTTCCTCTCAAGGAACACAGATAAAAACAGTTTACTTTTCAAGACTAGAAAAGTCTGGTCCTCCTTTGCTGTAATTTCCAGAAATTTCTGCCCCGCTGAAGTCAAATCCAGGGTTCTGATGGAGGTAAGAGAAAAGTTTAATAGATAGATTATTCTTAACAAAAATGTTTAAAAAAAAAAAAAACAAAAAAACAAAACCAAACCACCAACAAACAAAAAGCCCAAAACTGTTTCTGTTAATATTCTGCCATTCTAACAAGGACATATAACGATCAACTTGTCATCCATTTGTCATGGTACTGAAATTCTTGGTAAATGCATCAATGAATAAACCTTGAATTGTCATAGTTTTGTTGCCTACTGCAAAAGTGACTTTGTAAAGCAGTTAGATCTCCCAGTAACGAAATACAAAGGAAAGTTTAAGAGAAATTTCTGGCATCCCTTGAAATCACTATTTGAAAATATAAGTACCTGCCATGCTGAATAACAAGTTTCATATAAATGATGTTCTTTGTTGCAGTATGTAGTGTGCTAATTCAGCTGTTAAGTAGTAAGTTGTAATTCTGCAACTCTGCAGACTTGCATAGGAATAGTTGCGTGCTAAGAGTATACCAAAACAATTCAAGCAATTCTAGTAAAAGGGCAAGGAAAATATTTTCCAGCTAACTATTCTACATCATGTGATGTTATAAACAAACATATTCATTAGAGCTTGGTGTTAGAAGTTTGTTGTAAATATGGCTATGTCATAATTCTAGATAATAATAGAAATTGTGTGTAGCCTAACTTAAGTGAAAAGTTGTTAGTATTATGCAACAAACCCTAAAAGAGCAATACCCCTCCCCAAACTCATCTTAACTTTTCACAAAACCTTCAGGCAGACTACAGACAGAATAACCTCTTGAAAGTACACTGATAAAGCCTTGTGAGCATTCTATATATATTGAACTACAGTATATGTTTCCATGGCACTGGACAGCTGAACAATTTTGCTCAGCTTACATGGCCATAACATCTGTGTGCAAGCACAAAATACAAGGAGTAATTATGGTCCTTTAACTTGCCTCTCTTTGGAATCGCTCCAGTGTAAGTTTCCTTTGCATCTGGTCCTGTACCCAAGGATCAGCAGCATATTCATTTTCTAACAGAGACGTCCAACAATTTCCAGCATCTCGATTTGTCTTCATTAGGGCAATTCGTATCAGCTTCCTGTCTTCTGTTGAACGAAAACAGACACATAAAACAACCATTAAACTCAGTCCTATGTGCTAGTCTTTTTTGTTGTTTTGGTGAATTCACCATTAACAAGCACAGGGTTTTTTTGGTGAAGTAATTTAAATTCTTAATGCCAATGCCAACAGGGCTATTAATAAATAAATAAACATTAACAGAAAGGCTGAAGCAAAGATAACCTATACGGCCATCTCTCCCCTTTCTGGCCTGCAAAATGCTGAAGCTGTTTTAAGGGATTAAAACAGAGTTCATAAGTACTTCTGTTGCAAACATAAACTAACCTTTTAGAGAGGTTCACAACAGAGAAAAGATTTAATCTATGAATATATACAGCTCAGCTAAGGCAGTAATGAAGGATTTGAGGTCAGGCTTTACAGAGAGTTATTACAAATAAAAGCCAGAACTAGGTTTTAGTTTTATACATACAGTGGTATAATCAATTTATTTAAAAACAGACAGTATGTCTATAGACAATGTATCGGAAGTACCTTTCAAAGTTAACATGTAGGATGTTTAGTTCTACTGAATTGAATAAAAACAGCATTATAAAGTGTATATTGAAGATTATTTGCATACTGGAAAAGAGTAGGCTTCACTTCACAATGTTTGTTTACACTTCTAGTTTTCCTGTTTAAGTTACTAAATTGTTAATCAATATTTAAAATAAATATTGAATGGAAAACAAAATCCATCATAGGAAAACATTAAGTGAGAGGCACAGTCCACAAATGATTGCCAAAACCCAAAATATTCTGAACACTTTACAATATTTATGATGTAACGATCAAAGAAGCTTTTTTTGCTCATTATCTGTAGGCACCTTACTGTGATTTTTAGATTGCTTTTTGAATCTCTTGGTCTGTAGGTTTTGTCACCCATCCCAAAAATATAATGCACATAATGTCACCTATCCCAAAAATATAATGCATAAGAGAAGGAGAAAAAACAAGAAAAGTAACAATCATGGAGAGGCACAGACCACATAACCGTGGTACTGTACTGTAATTATCCAGCTTTAATGAGGGCTTGCAAAAAACTTCTCACTCATCCCTTGACCACTGCCTTTCAAGATATGGCATTTTTCCATTAACCTTAATCTCTAGGGCTTTTGTACTACCTCAGTTCCTTAGCCTGGCAATAATGGTTGTCTTTTTTACAAAGCTATATACAGGGAAGAAAGTAATCTTTCCCCTTAAAAAAAAGGGGATAAGCTCTTCTGCAGCATATTTTGAGAAGTTCTACTGCCCTCATAATGTCATTTCAGATGTAGGTTATTACCTAACGTCCATGTTCCTTCATCAGTTATTGTAGAGTCAAAAAGTTTACCCTGCAAAAGACAGGTACAATATTACAAAACAGGAAAACCCGTTCAGTATCCGGTTCATACTGAATTGTGAAGTTTTACCCCAACTTACCTTCTTGTTTTCTACTGAAAATGAATAGGATGACCTGGCCCTATAAGTATAGACTTGCACATAGATGATCAAAGAATTATTTTTTGGTAACAACTCTCTTCTTTTTTTAATTTTTTTTTTTAATGAAGCATTTAATATGGTAAAAATACCTGTCACTGTTCCAGTATCTCAGTTCATTGAAAGGGGTTGTGTTTCTCAGATGGTAATGCCATTTTTAATAGACTTGCCATGAAAATGCCAGTGTTTCTGCCAAGGGTAATATACAGCCATGGTGCAATGTATATACATTATGCTACGAAGAATTGCTCATTACCAATGTGAAAGCAAATCTGCTTTTGATCTGGTTTTTTTTTGCTTTCAGCAGTGATGGAAGCTATGCACTTAAACACTGCCCAAATCACTGCAAAAGAAGAATGCAAATCCACGTGAATGTGTGGTCTTTATTTCCCAACCATCTTTAAAAGATCGTGGAGTTCGACGAAACTGTCTCTAATACATTTCACTTTTAGTTTATCAAAAAAGGAAAAAACGCTCAACATGGCAGAGAGGTACTGCAATGCCCCCGGAGCTCCCGCGGCCCCCGGCGCCCCGAGGCCCTCTGCGCCACCCG
>NW_009219737.1:0-3393 GCF_000690835.1 Fulmarus glacialis
TGGCGAGCAGGGCAGGCGCAGCAAGGGTAACCAGCCTCAGCCAAGCGCCCAGCTGCCAGGTGAGCCCGTAGCGGCGTGTCTGAGGCCAGGTCAGCGGGGCAGGGAGGTACGAGACCAGGGACGTGCCTACCCTCCACACAGCTTGGGCAAGGACCGAGGCCGAGGGTCTCAGCTTCAGCACTGCTCCTGAGCAAAAGCAGGACAGGCCCCAGCTTCCCAGTCTGAACCCAGATTACAGCCGAGCGCTATCAGCCCAGGCCTGGAGCACAGGGAGTTAAACCCTGGGGCAGGGGAGGTGCACGCAGGGCCCTGGCAGGTAGGACTTGCACTGGTACCTGGGACTGGGTGGTGAAGGTGGCCGGCACGGACTTGCCTCTGTTTGTTCAGACCTGTGTCTAGCTGTTTATGCAAAGAAATCCAAAGTGCCTGTTTGTTCACAGGCAATGTTCATGTCAGTAAGGCTACGGCTTTGGCTATAATTTCAGCAAGGTCCATAACTGCAAGTGTTTGGGGTTTTTTGGTACAACCTATCTGTCAAATTAAAACAGTTCAAAAGCCAAAATCTTTAGAAATGGTGAAATTGATTATTTGCCTATTCCTGATGGTGAGGAGGACAGCAATTAATCATATCTAGTATTTACACAGTATAATTCAGCCAAATTACAAGGAGAGATACCTTTATTATTTACATAATCCAGAGGAGGAAAACAGGTCTCAGAGAGGTCAAACAAGAGGTGAGCCAGCATGTGTGAGGTCAGACTTTCAAGAATTAATATTTGTCACATGAAAGCAGACTGACTTTATTATTATTATGATTTTTTCCCCAGAGATACTACACATCCATAGCTTGCTTTGAAATTACTGGGAACTCAAGCATTTCTGAAAATCAGCCTGTATTTGTGACCCACTTGTACTTCTAAATAGACATGTAACTCTGGTGCAGCAGTTTGAACTAAGCAACTTGCGTACAGAGAAGTCACACCTAGCTCTTACGGAGGAATAGAAACTGAGATCCATGATTGAAAATCATGTTTACATCCGGTTTTATTGTAAAGCATTCGGTTATCCGGGAGTAACAGGATGAGGGCAGTAGCTTTGCTCCACTGCTTTATTTGAATCTGCTAGTTTCCACTAGTTGCCTTGCTGATGTTTTTTCTGATTTTAGTGCCAGGTTTGCTCACAACTGCAAAAAAAAGCTGGCTGTGGGGTCTGTGCAGTACAGCTTTGCTGAGGCAAAGCTTCCTAACCCTCTGACATGTCATTCTCATTTGGCTCATTTCTTGCTAGTGGGAAACACACTCCACATTTGGGTCTGAGACTCTACAGAAGCCCCAGGAAGAAGCCTACACATTTGGATTCCAAGGGGCTGGATGATGCAAATTGCACCATTTCCCATCACTCATCAGCACCCAGCTGTAATCAGCACCCCCACTGCACCTCCAACGCACTTCTAGGTGAGTCAAAATCCCAGAATACCAATTGCCCAGCGGAAGGAAGCAAAGAATTTCCTTCATACATCACCAGCTGGAACCGGGGTCTGAAACCTTTTGGGAACAGCCTCCAGATGGACATTAGCCTGGAACTGGAGTGTTCCCAAAGATTTGAGGAACCCCCCTGAGCCCTCAACCAAGGTGCATTGCTGGCTACCATTTCTGACACGAGTACTAAGTCACTAATTCCCAAGACAGTTCTCAATTGGACCAAATAACTTTTGCCAAATCTGATGTTCAGTCTTGCTTTTACTCACAATAAGGGTTAATGTAGTAGCTCCATAGCTCTGTAGCTATAGCTAGCTGCTTTTACTGTAGGATTTTATAAGCAAAGACATTGGGCTCTGTTGACACAGCTCCAAGATAAAGAGTTAATCAGGCTCATGTCTTTGGCTGGGTAGGGCATGCCTGAGATCCTTCCTTTCCTTCCCCACTCCCCAAGATATTGGTAAAATTTTGCAGAGGAGGCTGAATGGCAGAGTGTGAACTAGATCTGCTGCAGAACAGAGCTTATTAGTGCAACTTGCCCATGTCTTCCAAATATCACAGTTGTCTTCACATTTTGAAAAGCAATTACAATCAACAGCACGTAACTTATTACAGCCGTAGTAAACATTTCCCTTGGCCATGGCAAACAGCCTGGGAACTCTAAACTGCAAACAACAGCCCCTCCTCCTGTTTGCAATGGGGATGCACATTTAGGTTCAACACAGCAAAAGTGATTTTCTCCTAATTTTTTGTTTGTCCTTTGTTAAGCCACAACCTCCAGAGCATTGAATTTAGAAAAATTAAGTCTCCTGAACAAACTGGGGCTTATTATTCTGGAGTTTATGTAAAGCATAAACTCTAGTAGAAACAAGTATTAATCATGGATTGCTGAGAGGGATGCACACCCTGCATAGTATTCATTTCTCACCGGCTACAGGTTTGTCTGGTTCATCCCACACACTGATATTCATTAGCTAAATGAATACACCCACAGCAAGGACAGAATGAATTTGTGGGGTTGTTATTGGCATAACTACAGTCACTGTTAACAAGTCTTCGTTCTTTATATACCAGTTGTCAGTCATAGCCTGTTTGTGATTTGTAGGAGAGATAAGTGCTATCATCATCTTGCAAATAAAGAGATAGAAGCAAGAAGTGTAAGGCTTGTCTGAGGCCGCTATGGAGCCAGCAACTGAAAATCTGACAGCTCCAGGCCTGTATTTACGAATGTAAATTGTCTGATGGCGTTGATCTTGTCTTACTGGTCACAACTCTTGCAAGGTGCCTTAGTTCACAAACAGATCCTTTATTTGAAAATAACTTTTCAAGAATTATGAGCTCCCACAGCCTGTGTTATGTTTAAACTGGATGTTGCCACAGAAATGTGCCATGTCTTTTGTTGTATTATCCCTTTGGTCTTTGATCAATTCCTCCTTCTGGTTGAGTTTGCAATTAAGCGTCTTGCAGGAGATTCCCAATTTTGATTGGATTTGTTGATTACTTGCTGGGGCATTGCAGGAATGTGAAGAACGGTGATTTGTTTGAGGAAGGCAAGCACCACACCCAGACGTTCCCTCGTACACCTCAGAGCCTTACCAAGCCTTATGGTGTGGGTAGGTGCTGAATCCTCACCATCTGCACTGAGGTCAGTGCTGGGGCTGAATTGGGGCAGAGCTTGGATTTTAGATTTACAGGAGTCTTGAGCTGTTGTTAGGACACCAGAAAATCCAAACCAATGTAATTTGTGCAGCCTGCATAAACCCAGTGGTCTTATTTTAAATGTTTCTGTCAGTGTCAATTTTTGAACAAGCTTGAACAGGTGGCGTCCTTAAAATTTTGGAGTAGAATTTCATAGACTGATAAGGACACAAAGTACAGATCAAAAAAAGTCTCCGCCCTGTAAGATTTTGAGTAC
>NW_009219738.1:0-5965 GCF_000690835.1 Fulmarus glacialis
GCCCCGCCCCCATACGCGGCTCAGGGGCCCCCCGAGCAGGCCGAGGGGCGTTCGGAAGCACCACCGCCCCCGTCCGTGTTCACACCCGCTTATTGTCAGCTCTTAACAACACAACCGACATGCAAAAGGCATCAGCGCTCGATTTCCACACACGGCAGTTCCAAAAGCAGGTGTCTACGCGCTTCACAGATCTGCCAGAGTCTTATTTTTCAAAATATAATCATTGCTGCCTCGCCAATTATGGACCAGTTGCCAACAGCCTCATTACCGACCCCATCGTCCTCCTGCCATTGCCCTCAGAAGCCACGCGACTGAGGTGATCAAACTCGCCCAACTCAGTACATAGCCACCAGCCTGAACGCAGTTGGTCTTTAACGCGAGCTGAAGGCCCAGGGAAGCTAATGACTGAACTCACAAGTCACGCAAGGCAAACAACTGGAAATTTGCACAAATTTCTAAGTGTGCCAAACACGGCTTCCCTCCCAGCCAGGTTTCTACACAGACCGGCATTTTATCAAAGATACAACTAGAAAAAAACGAACACTGCCTTTCCTTACAAAGAGCATGCTTTTAAGAATACCAATACCTGCAATTTATTGTAAACATTCATTAACAACTCCAGGCATGCAACAGACAAGCAACGTTCAAAATTTTGCAAAGTTTGGCCTTACACCAGTTGCTTCAACTTCCACAGCAGAGCGTTATGACAGATGAAGCACATATGCACTCAACCATACACATTTCAAAAGCGTTTTTTTGGGTTTGGGTTTTTTTAACAGCGAAAAATGAGCAAAATTATCTCAACTGTATGTCAATTTCAATGTGCTAACAGCATTAGCACAAAAACTAGTACTAAAATAATGACATTCTGAACATTTTTAAATATACCAGATACTGTGATGCACAAAACCAGGTGTGGCTTTTAGAGTATTAATCATAATAACAAGCCATTACCAAAGCCAGTGCAATAAACGTTTCAGTTTCACATTTAGCTGAAACCCAAGTGTCTCTTTGAACATCCCAGACCCATCTGCTGGCAACCTAAAGGAAAGAAAAGAAAAAGCTATTTGTGAATCTATAAACAGCACAGTTCTTATATTTTTTTAAAAGAACACACAGCATTATACAAATACTGATAGATTTGCACTACGAGAGTTACAAGTAGTAAAAACAACTGCAAAATTACAGTGAAAATGAACAAGTGCTATTTGATGTTAAAATACATGCTCTTGCTTCACAGTAAAGCTTCCACCCCAGTAGATCCAAAAATCTCTACACCAAAATCTCAGTTGTCTCTCACATTGACTTGTTAGCACTTCAGCGTACGTAACAGCACCCCTTCAAAAGCCACGTGAAGAGACATTAGTTTTGGGAACATGTACAACTAAGAAGTCACGTCCCCCTCTCCTCTACCTCCAGCTTACTCCAGTCTACTTGTGACCATTTACTGGGCTCTCAGTTTTTTTGATAAAACTGTTTTCAAAGCTAAAATGTGTGAATTGACTGCTGGAATAAACATATTCCTCAGGAGAAAAAAGTTAGCTTGGACCATTTCAGTAACCCATTTTAACCTACAGCTCCTCAGTCAAAGTACATCTTCAGAGGCAGCGTATTGTGAGAGAGTACCAGAAAGTAGGTAGATGCAGGCCCCTCACAGACTGGCTTCACGACTGAAGCTGAGAACCCTTCGAACATTGTTTCACGTAACCCTCTAAAAACAGGTATGGTTTCGTCAGGTTTTAAGAGCTGCTGATGAACACTCCTAAATAGAAGTGCTCTCTGACACTCGGCAAGATACCTAAAAGTGTTCTGAATGCCAATAGCAGCTTGCAATACCTGTAGATTTATACACAACACAGGGAAGTCTAGAATACTTTTCTTTTGAGTGTGCTAAGTTCAGATCACTAATGTTAATTGTGACAACCCAACTGGAGATCAAAAGTACATTGGAAAAAGAAAAAGAAACTTCACTGCAGCCATCCAATTGTACTGGCACAGCACACAGCAGAAATAACGGGTTGACAAGGAAGAGGCAGCATAGGCTGCTTACCACTGTCACTGAACTCAAAAAGAAGACAACCTTCACAGGGTTAGGTAGAATCACAGCAGTACATTAAATTGTCACCTGGCATACTACTCCCCATAAAGAACCCAAAGGCTTCAAAGACCACCTCAAACTAGTTAAGCTGCTGAATGCGGATGAACACCTAGGAGATAACACACGGTTGTAAAAATTATTTTCAATTTGCAAAAGATATTATGAATGTTCGCTCACATTTATTGCCTGACCTGCCTTTTCCACAATTAGCACTGATACCACATACTTATAACGGTCAAAGTCCAATTCCTTCACAGCCTTTAATATTTCTTCTGAGATTGAAGCACACAAGGCAGGACTAGAAACTCCATCGTATTTGGCTTGTTGAAGTTTATTCTATCAAAAACAATTTTGAAAGATCTTAGGTTTTGTTAGTCTTTTGCTAAAAAAACTTTTACAGTCATGACCATTACAAGAACATTAGAAGAAGTAATGAGTAGAATAGTGAATATAGATGATGCTCTCCAACAGCGCTATTTTTACTCTAAAATGTTTCATCTACTTTTTGAAAGTAACAAACACGTCCAGCCAATCTCCATTTAACAAATAGGAGTGTATTCTTCTCCATCATTTAGGCTCAGTTCACTGGAAAACAGTGCTACAAATACCTGTTCCAAATATCCAAGGCATGTCTTCCAAACAGAATTACAAGAGTTGGTCATAACTATTCAAGGTATCCCTAACAGCTACATATTATCTCAACAGATTGTTCTTAATTTTTGTACGTGGCCGTCAGATTGTCAAGGACACCAAGTATATTTTATGCAGGTCACGTGATATTAGGAGTCCTAATTGAAGGAGTAGAATTCCACAAATTCAAAGTCAGGATTTTTGGATAACTGAATATTTTGCAGATTAAGGTACTTTGAAGTGTGCTATAGCTCAACTTGGTTTGGAAATAGGTAAGAGTTTAAGAAGCTTCAGCTCCATCTTAACAGCACATGCTCAGTGTCAACCTTGCAGAGGGCCTTTGCACTTTGCAAAACGGAGCACATTCACATTACATTTGTGTGCCAAAACTCAAAGTCTGCAAAGATTAATGCATATGTTTAAGTTTATGCAACTTACATTGTTCCATTAATACAATCTTAGCAAGACAAGCTACTTTTGCAATAAAATTAGACAATTAATTAAAAAAAAATACTATACCGTTAGTATCGCTTGAGCTTTGTCTCTTACTAAATAATCCCGAAATTTATTATGTGACTCCAGCCTGTATGTATTAGCATATCTTATCTTTGCCCTATTAGCTTTGAATGCCAATAGCTTAGTTTTCATTGAATCACTAAAATACTCTTCTTCCATTGGAGCCGTACATAAAGCTTCGTAATTTGATTGTGTCCTTTTTCCTTTCGTCTGTGCAAAATAATAAAAAAAGTTCACATCACATGTCAATATTTTAGCATTTAACAGTCTCTAAATAATACTTTATGGTGTACAGTTAAGAGGAAAAAAAACAATTAGTCTCAGAATATGTTACAAAAAATGCAGAAAAGCTACAAAATGGGTATCATCTTTTGGCTGTTTTGACACTACCGTTATGACTGAAAAAAGAGAACATTGGTTAACTTCCACTCAATTTTAACTTCTTTTCCACCGAAATCCAAATGAAGTTTGCATTTAAACTCAGTCAATCAAACAGACCATACTAGCACTCTGAATCCACTCCATTTCCAAGTAAAAACACACAGGTATTAACATACGTGTCCAAGCCTGTTAACCACAACTTCAAGCTTTTCAGTCAAACAGCCTGTACAAACCCCAAAATATATGCTCGGTTCATTTACGACATAATTTTGCTTGTCCTCATTCCTTGTGAAGCTACTAAACAAATGCCTTATGCATTAATGACTTAATTTGCTCATTAATTAAAAAGAAGGGAAAAAATACGCTCCAATTTGCAAGCTTTGTGATTTTGCTTGGAACTTAAAAACAGAGTAGTACTTCTTTTTGTTTGTCATCAGAACTCTGAAGTCCAGGTTTTCTCCCCATTCAACCTGTGTACTATCATTCTCTTCAACACACATAACAAAATTTGGCCCTCTCTGCATGCAAACAGCAAGTCTGATGATGCACACAAAAGATGTCACCTGCTGTCCTCCATGGCTGGCTTAAAACAGAACTGTAAAATGGTAACAAAACAAGACAGAGACAGGATAGCACAGGGAACCAATGAGATCGTAACAAATGCTACAGTGGTATTCCATACCAGCTACCTCCTAACCGACCAGTTTTGCTGACTCTTCAAACCCTCCACTTCCTGGCTACAGCTAGAACTTAGGTGAGAGAAAATCATCGGTTCCTTCTCAGAAGAGCAGAAAATAGCACAAAGGTGATATAACACCACAGTGCAAGGCTTACACTAACAAGTATAGAAAAAAATCACACACTTATGAATAATATAGAAGTCTAGTGAGAATTATTAAAAAAGATGCACTACTCAGGGGCTCACCAATCTTGCAGCCAGAGGAGTTTGAGAATAAGGGAAGCAATGCAATTTCTTCTCTATGAAATCACTTGCACATCAGCCCTGTCAACACTGTGGATATTACCTACATCTCTCCTCTGGTTCCTTACAGTTAGATAATTCTGTTAAAAAACACTGATGTTGGCAGCCCTAGTGTAAATTGGCTGCAGGTGTTTGTTGATGCCATGCCAACAACGCAAACTCTGAATAGTACTTACACTACACTAAAAACGCAAGGAGCAAACACATTTGCACCTAGGCTGTGGACTCTCATTATCTGCTAGATGAAACTCAGACCTATAAAGACTATAGCCCCTACCTGCTCATCACAGGTCCCCTAACAGATTAAAAACCTCAAGTCTGCCATCTGAGCATCCCAATCCATGTCAGTGGAAATGAACCTGTGAAGAAGGTCACAATCCAAACAGCAATTCTTTGCTAACATGGTTCAGCATGAGTCACATCTTCAGCCTGTACTATTACAGACGGAAAAAAATTCATGTCTATAGCACATGGCTTCTAACAATGCTGTTACTTACAAGTTTAACTGCTATTATTAGCGACAGAAGTTTTCATAGCATTTCCTCATGTGCAAGAAGCCATTTACTAATGCGGCAACCAAAAACCTTATTGATATCTCTACACAAACAGCTAATAAATAAACCTACTTTTGTATTTCACAACAAAAATACTGCAATTGCAACTTTTAGCACAATGTTGCAATTACATTTCTGTATAATACTTACATCCTTCATGAAAGGATCTCTCAAAATTCAAAAACAGACTTTGCATTTGACTATACAAAAGCCTGTTCTTATGTTACTGGACCCTACTACATTGGCTTAACCTTGGACATATGGAAGTAAGTATGCTGAGAGAAGAAAATTTTGCTATTTGAAAGAAATGCTATTTGAAAATAAGTCTGTTTTAACAACCAATCGTTGCTTTAAAGTTAAAGAAACAGTTCTTATTTATTTCTTCAAAAGAGGGCACACCTTGTCCTCACTTAGAGAACTTACAGTAGCACCCCAAGCTGGAAAGACTGCACCACCAAAGGGAGGACCACCCTTGCCTTCTTTTCACCTCCACAAGGCTTTAACAGCTTTGCCTCCCAATGCCGAAGGCGGCACACCAGCTGCAAGGTGGATGTGAACGTGACATCTGACCAAGTAGAAGGGGGACGAGCTACCCCAAACCGGATGTAAAACAGATGGGAACCGCACTTCTGACACAAGTTTTCACAAGATCACACTCACCTTTTAATCACGCACCCAGCCTCGCGTTCTTCCACGCCCTCTGCCGCCCCTCCTAAGGACCCAAGCCCCATCCCTCCTTTTTTCCCTCGCCAGCGAGGGCCACGGCGGAGCGGGAGGCCGGCCGCCCCACCAGGCCACCGCGCC
>NW_009219739.1:0-1532 GCF_000690835.1 Fulmarus glacialis
TCCCAGCCAAAACCAGGACAAAGTGGTAACATTTTTTCAGCAGATGCTTCCCACCAAAGACACCGACGGGGATGTAGGTCCCACTGCGTGAACACACATGTCTTTTGAGAAATTAGTGAACAGGACATTCTCTTTCTAAAGTCTGTTACAGCTAACCATGAGGTTAGCAACAAATCCTCCCCAGTGTGTTGTCTGAAGCTTGGTTTTGTTGCTCATCTGCAAGTCAGGTGTTATACGCTTACTTTTACACTTTTGCTCAGGCCACAAGTAAAGTCCATGAGCTCTGACTTGGCTGATAATTCTGACTATTTCCTATTCATTACCTCACACATGAGGGAGCTTTTTTTGCCAATCAAGCCTGTAAATTCTTTAATGCACATTAATCAGTTGAATATAATTGCTTCTTGCTACCTATGGGACATGTGTGCATTGAATAATGCAGGGAATGTACACGACTATCCCAGAGATTTGCTTTCCAGGATGAGCCTTCTAATGAAAAAGTGGACCATAAAATAATTGAGATAATGAAGATTTTGGGTCCTTCAGTTGCAGTCAGTCATAAATGCCTGTTATCATTCTATTGCACTGCTTTTCAGGACTTAAAAAATACATTGGACCAATGGCTCCTACAGTATTTTGAAGGAGAGGACTGTGGAGTACCAAACACCTGCTGAAAAACAGGACTGAAATATCATATGTGTTGGTTCACAGGGAAGCTTTAGAAGTCTTGTGAAAAATAAATTTAGCTCCCAGATGGGCAGGGTTTTTCGGTGCGGAGCACTGCTGGCAGCAATCACTGGCAGCACTCACTGGGTCTGCTCCTTAGGCCACAAACATTAATGACAGTGGTCAGCCCCTGTGCTCTTCCCTCTGGTTTTTTGTATGTTAAACTCCTGGGTTTAGGTGTAGTTTCTGTCTCACTGTATCAGGACCCAAAGGGCTTGAAATAAAATATATTGGAATGAAAAATTATGTTAATTTCACAGGGGAATGCTGGAAGAATTAGAGGAGATTCAGGTCTTCTTCAAATGACAGTACCTTGAAGAGTTTCCTGAAGCTAAGGATAAAAGAGGGCAACAAGGCTCATTTCTCTGTTACAAAGCTACTTATGAACTGTGCTGAGTTCCCAACGTAGTACCATAGGCAAAGGTAATTTAAATAACCTTTTCTTCCATTTCTTGTCCTTTGCCTTGCGAAGGGTAAAAATAAGCGCTAGCATAATATGGGGAACGGGATAAAACCAGGGTTACTAGAGAAGAGCCTAGGGGTGGCACGCCAATGTTGGGGGCGAAATTGGTAGCCCAGCTCAAGTGCATCTACACCAATGCACGCAGCATGGGCAGCAAACAGGAGGAGCTGGAAGCCATTGTGCAGTGGGATAGCTACGATTTAGCTGCCATCACAGAAACATGGTGGGATGACTCTCATGATTGGAGTGCTGCAATGGATGGCTATAAGCTCTTCAGAAGGCACAGGAGAGGAAGAAGAGACCGTGGGGTGGCTCTGTATGTTAACGAGTGCTTTGACTGTCT
>NW_009219740.1:0-6181 GCF_000690835.1 Fulmarus glacialis
AGGGGCCCCGCCGCGGGGAGCCGCGCCTCGCCAGCCCTGACCCCCCTCCGCTCCCAGCTCGTCTCCGTGTCCCGCAGGCACCGTGACAGAAGTCAAAACGGACATCTACGTGACCAGCTTTGGGCCGGTGTCCGACGTGGAGATGGTAAGGGCCCCGTTTACCGCCCCTGCTCTCCTTTCCCTGGATTCATTACGGTGGCATCAGAGTTGACCGTCATTAAAGCAGATTACGAGGCTTAATCTTCCTGACAATCTCTAGGGCCAGCGGAGCAGTTTGGCTGGAGCTGCATACAGCAATTTGCCCAGCAGAGCCCGCAAGGGCAGCCTGTAGCCCAGCTCCAAGGCTGGGTACAGAAGGCAATGCTAGCCTTGGGTGAGGGCACGGATGGGAGGCTAAAGACACCTCTTTAACCTCGTTAAGAAGATTGTAAGCATCTGTGGCCCCACACATAGGTTTGCAGGAAGGCTGCCTGGTAGGACACAACCTAATGAGCAGCTGCAGAGGAGTGGTGCTATTTCTGAGACAGCTGCCCCGTGTCATGCTGGGTGCCCCCAAATTCAGGTAGCTGTGGGCTTGGGTGAACTCCATCAATTACAGCAGCAGCCCCAGGAAGATGTTAAGCCATTGGAGTGAGGATGGCATTGCTGTTCTCATTCTGGAAATTGACTTTGATCGCTATTTTTGCCCTTGTACAGTTCCTCTAATACCTACTCACCTGAGCCTGCAGTCCAGTTTGCAGGCAAGGAACTGTGGGCCCCAAGATGATACAACCAAAAGTTTTTCCACCTCTTCATCAGTCAATCTAAGAGAAGGCATAACCTTGCCTTCTTACACATTTGCCTCTGGCCAAGGTTTAGTTTCATTTCCCAAGCAACTTCTATAAAGAACTCCTTTCTGAAGGCTTGTAAGAATATTACTAAGAATCCTTGAGGAAAATAACTTAGATTAATATTAACTTGACACCAAGTCATACCGTGGTGTGATTCACTCACATCAGTCCTTTCTTTGTGAATATCCAAAGTAAGTTGCAGAAGAGGCACTGAGCATGTCTTTTTGTTCCTGGCAATTAAATGTTGATAGTTTGTTTTTGCACTTTGAAAGGGTACTAAATTAGGCATTTGTATTTACTTAGACCTCAGTCACTTGAATTAAATTATTATCTCTGAGAGGACAATGAGGTTTTTTTCCTTATTCAGACCAAATTATCTATTCACTGATTAATTTGTAACTATTCTTTAAATAATAAAAAAATAGGGTATTTTTTCATAGACTACTTTTTTTTTTTTTTAGTAACTACTTAATGGTAATAGGATTAAGTGTTTAAGCAGTAAATGAAATGCCATTGACGTGTGTGTTAGGTTCTTTCACGGAGTTACTGTGTACACAGCAACTTGGGACTGCTGGCCCCCAAACATAAGTCAACCACCTATTTATTTTCCATAGGAATACACAATGGATGTCTTCTTTCGGCAGACATGGACTGATGAGAGGTTGAAGTTTAGTGGGCCAACTGAAATTTTGAGATTGAACAATTTAATGGTCAGTAAAATTTGGACACCAGACACATTTTTTAGAAATGGAAAAAAATCAATTGCTCATAATATGACAACTCCTAACAAACTCTTCAGAATTATGCAGAATGGAACTATTCTTTACACAATGAGGTAAGAGCCTATTCTTCTGCTTTTGGTTTACCTTTATTTTTGATTCTTTCAGCAGTGTTCCTGCATACCATTTTTTTTCATTGTCAACTACTATAATGTGTTCTAGACTAACCATTAATGCTGATTGTCCTATGCGGTTGGTGAACTTTCCTATGGACGGACATGCTTGTCCATTGAAGTTTGGAAGCTGTAAGTTTTTCTGTATCTTTCAGTTTTTTATAGTAATACATTTGGTCTACATGTATGTGAGAAAATCAGAAGTGAGATCCTAGGACACTACTTAATGACATAGCTGAAATTTTTTTTTTTTTTTTTTATACTAGAATCTTACTTTCTCCTCTGAGACTCAGACTATTCATAAGCATATGGATTTATTCACTGAAGGGTGACTGTTGAATATTTTATTGTTTATTATTCTCACACATCTAGTAGTCAAAGTGGGTCCTTCAACAGCTGTGGTACATTTACTGTATTACTTCTAGTTTTGCAAATACTTAGTTGATCTGTGGTAATCAATTTGGAAACTATGTAGTTGATCTATGGTAACCAATGTATGTGTTTTATAGCAAATTACGAAACAAAAGCTAGTGCCTATCAGGTCTCACCTCAACCATTCTCTTATTGTTGATTTTTTTGCATTTTGTCATTAATGAGGTTAGGAACTTGCTGGATCAGGATGCATGTTTCTATAGGTATTTGAGCCACAAAAAGGATTATGCTACTTATTTTTTCAATTGCTTATAAATTACAGAATTAATAATAGTAATTTTTCCCTCTGTAACTCAGATGCTTATCCAAAAAGTGAAATAATTTATACATGGAAAAAAGGACCCCTGCATTCAGTAGAAGTACCACAGGAGTCTTCCAGCCTCCTCCAGTATGACCTCATAGGACAAACTGTATCTAGTGAAACAATTAAATCTAACACAGGTAAGATGTAGCCGTGTGGGAACTATTGACATTATAAAACACATCTTAAAAATAAATTACAGGTTTTTTTCATATAGAACCAAATTAGTTTAATTATCTTTTGCGATTTTAAAAACTAAAATCCTTGGAAAGACTCTAACCATAGTCTCTTAAAAGATAGGTTTTCAATACAGTCCCTTTAAGCATACAATTTTTCATGCAATTCTTAAGAGTTCCCCCTGCCTCCCCGCCCCGGTAAAAACAATGCATAAAATGAGTATTATTCTCCTCTTTCCGTAAGGTCACTTTACCTTTTTTAATCAGCTTATTTTTATTATGCATTAGGAGGCCTGTAAGTGCTTTCCTGAGAACACAGTATGTTGGGTTTAAGCCAATAATGTTTACTCATATGTTGCCAAAATAATGCTGACATACTTGTCTCTTAACAGGTGAATATATAATCATGACAGTTTATTTCCACTTGCAAAGGAAGATGGGCTACTTCATGATACAGATATATACTCCATGCATTATGACAGTCATTCTTTCTCAGGTGTCTTTCTGGATTAACAAGGAGTCTGTTCCAGCCAGAACAGTTTTTGGTATGCTGCGTCAAGGTCTTTGAACAGCTCAGCATCACATATACCATTCATTCATTACTTTCATTGCTTGTTTGTTTTAGGCGAATATTCACTTCAGCTGCTCTATTTCCATCTTCAAAGGAAAATAGGCTACTATCTCATTCAGACATACATTCCATGCATCATGACTGTAGTCCTGTCTCAAGTTGTATTTTGGATCAACAAAGAATCTGTTCCAGCAAGAACCGTGGCTGGTATTCGTGTTTTGTTCTTTTCTCATTCACTTCATTCACTGTATTGAATCCATTGTATCAAACAGCTGCTGTAATCCAGTGGGGATTGGAAAAGACAGCTAGTAGGTTTCAATGAACAAAAGTAAAAACTAAAATTAAACCAAATAATATTCAGTCTGCCCACGAGGGTCAAAATTCTTTACTCAGAATGTTTGGTTAGCCAGACTTGTTTGTGATGTTTTTCTTCCCCGAATATGTCTTCGTATGCAGGAAGGGACAATTTCAGAGTAAATGTCAACCTCTCAATTTTTTAAAGAGGAATTTTTCTATTGATTTATTCTTTTGTGAAACCAATCTGAGTTAAAGCTTTAAAAAAAAAAACAAAACATGGAATTAATCTTATCTGACATAAGGTACCCCATCTAGCACTGATTCTGAGGTGCTCTCTTCCCATTGTTTACAAAGGTGTCTAAACAACTAGCAAGGACTTTAGATGGATAAAGTCAGGTGAGATGAATCCTGTCCCTAGCACAGATTGGAGTTCTAATGTGAAAGGTGTGTCCATATTGCATGGCTGGGACCTTTTTTCTTTCCAGTGGTTTGAATTAATTCTCCCAAAGCAGAGAGTTTTGTCTCCTTAATTTTTAGTGTGTGGTCTGCTATTAAATTTGACCCCCCCCACACTTCAATATTGATAAGCTCTGAAACTGCACTCATTGTTAAGGGGTAAACTTTCACTGACTGAATTGTGTCTAGAAAAACAATCATAAAAATACTAAGCAAAAATAATAAAGCTTGTCAAAAACTTCATGAATCCACTAGCCATACATACACCTTTTGCAACCCTATCTATTTTCTCTTAACCCAGTACTTCTATACAAAAAAAATCCCTTTGTGAGACTTGTCTTCAGTAACAAAAAGGCAGCTATATGTTCCCTAAGCATAAATGATGCAAGTCTCTTAATTCAAAATGAGTCTATAATTGTAGTTAGCAGGCTTCAGTCAATTGGCATTTCCTACCTGTATGGAATGGTATTCATAAAAGCATTGCAAACTTTTAGGAATGCTAAGTGAATACACCTTCCTCAGGTGCCTCTGAAGGAAGATCAACTTTTGTTCTTGAAGTCCCTATTGGGAGTTGGGATGCAGTTTGGCATCATTAAGCATTTTCAAGTATTATTTTCTGGCAGTTGGGATTTCTTTAAGTGCTTAAAAATATTAAAATATCAGGCAATAGATTTTCAAGGATTTTTATTGCAATTGAAGCATAAAATACATGTAGGAGGTTTGTACGCCAAATATGATGCTACCTGATTTGGCTTTGTATTGAATCTCTGAACTATACAGTTACATCCTCTACATTTTGAGTAAAACATATTTGCTACCTAGCAGGCAGTGGAAGTCAATTCTATATGCTTGAAGTAATGTGCAAATAAGTCTTTAGCTGATTCAGTAATAATTACATAGAGACCCCAAACCCTGGAATAACAACTCTTAGATGTCATACTGAAGAGTAAATACAGAATTAGAAACAGAAAATATTTTAAGAAAATAGTAAAAAAAAGACACCTTTCTCAGTACTGTGGAAAATTAGTCATGTTGGCATTTTAAAAGAATATTTCAATCCTTATTCCATTCTTATTTCTCGCAGGCACAGTCTGAATTTATAGTCCTTACTAATTCAAAATCCCATGGATTCTAAATACCTTCATCTAAGGAAAAGAGGGCAAATTCCTTATGACAAAAAAGACTTTCAAGCCCCAGTAAAAAAGAAAAGGTTTAAAATGGAGAAGTAAGACTCCTTTCTGCATCATATTGCAAATACTTGAATTATAAATTTTCAGTTTTACTTCTAAGTTCCTAAACTATAAATTTGAAAGAAGAGAAATTAATAGTAGAAGAATAACAATAGTGTGCCTAAATCAGTTTCTCAGAACAAATTCATTTAGAAACTCTATTTACCTCCAAAACGGATGCCAGTTATCCTTTGCAGGTGATATTACAATAAATACTCTGAACATTTTGCAAAGATAAATTAATGGTCATAAGCACCTACTCTTTACAGACCTGCAAGTGAAAAATGGGAGGCAGAAATACTTGAAGAGGCACTCTTGTGTTCTTTATAATTGTGTCATTGGAAAGAACAGCAGATTGCTAGTATGAAATTCCTTACTTTATGTGGAGCTATGTATGTAGCTATGCATATACATGTAGATGTATTTATGTGTGAAGTTTTATGAAGCATGGCATTATCAGAAATTACTTAGAATAAGAAACATGGTTATTGGAGGCCTAATTTTAAGTATGCTCTGAATCCATATAGCGATGGCTATTATTTCACATTTTCTTGTGCCTTTATCTAATCCTTTTTATTCCTGGCAAAAAGTTCATCTGTTATTTTGCAGAAAGATAGTAGTCAGCTTCTACCTTCCTAGCAGGTCACCCTGGGAATTTTAAATTAATATCTAGTCATTAAACTTTATTTATAATAAAGTCTTAGATAGGGAAAGGTGTTTGGGTTTTTTTGTTGTTTCATTTTTAATAAGAAAAGATAACATATTTCAGTATTTGCATTATGTAACAGATTCTTCAAAACTTACCAAGAAGTGCTCAAAGTGGAAAGACAAGGGTAAACAATCATCAGTTACACAGTTTACCAACTGTAATTTGGCATTCAGTTTGATGAAGTAGTTTTCCACAGTGCAGAGCATTTCATCAATATTCATTCCACATTGAGAGAAGTCTTATCTATATCTGTAATAGAATAGGAGTCCTATTCCTAAGTTTAAATTC
>NW_009219740.1:6212-34091 GCF_000690835.1 Fulmarus glacialis
AAGTTTTTATTCAGACACAGAATATATCATTTTTATTATTAACTAGCACATGGACAGATTCTAATCTAATCACACATCATATTGAAAAGTTCATTCTGGACCTTTGAAATATATCTCAGCATACTTGTATTCATATTATAAAATGAGTCTGGCAGATTTGGGAGAAGTAGAGATCCTACATATTTTCATACCATCTCCTATTTGCATTTCATTAAAACATGTTAAGTAATGACATTGGGCATAGTTAACCTCAGACAGCTGGCAAGCTACATCATGTGAAAGAGTTGCAAAAAAACTCTGAAAATAATCAAGTCACCCTGTCTTGATGCTGCAGTATGCAATGACACTGCATCCTTTCCACTGAGCATCATTCATAGCATATTGATTCATCATCACAACATGACATTACAACATCTTTTACTTTCCCACCTACCCTTTCCCAGCTGCAGAAAAGAGCAGAAGAGGGTATTCTCCACCTTACTGTCTTTAAATACCTGCAGTTTTCACATTCTAGCAGGCATAATTGTAAGTAAACATGAGTCACAGAGGCTCATATGATAATGAATGAGTTTGCTCTAGCACTTTTTGCTTGTATCAGGCAGCAGTGGGAAGTAAGTGTATTTCCTACATTATTAATGCTGTACACTCCAATTCACGTGAAGAACGCTATGGGGCCCATGAGCTACATGACCAGATTTGTTGTGTGAAAATAGATAAGTAGCTCTAGAGAAGAGGCTTTTCTATCCTTCCATATTTGTAACTATGGGCGCTTTCAAATCAAGGTACTGTTAGTGAATCTTAAAGAATGTATCCAGTGATTAAAGACAACTGCACAAAGAACCAAACTCTTGTTACTAGAAATATTTGGATCATACCACTGATTTTAGTGCAGAATTTGCTTGATTCAGTGAGGGTTCTGTAAGCCATGCTCCGTCTTGTGCAACAACAGGAGAAAGAGAGAATCACTGTTGGGAAATGACAGTATGTTAATCTAGACTTCTGCCAAACGTTCCACTTACTAATCCCTCAAGTAAAGTGTCTTTCATAGTTTGAGCCTGAATTTTGTTATACCCATGTTTATTACAATTCTAAGAAGTTGCACTATGTAGTATGTAGTTATTTTGACTTTCAGTGTGCTCAATGTATTAAGGAAGTTTGTTCAGAGCTTTTAGATGCTGAAGCCAGTATACATGAATTACTTAAGAATACAAAATACTTAGCCGTTTTGTTAGTTAGCTGGTATGTAGGATGATAGCTAAAACCAAAGAAGAGTTGTTTTTTTTTAATATATATGAATTTAAAAGTAGAGGGTCGAAGCAAAATTTCTAATGCCCCCATTTTCTTTCTCTTATTTTCAAGGAATCACTACAGTTCTAACAATGACCACTTTAAGCATCAGTGCACGCCATTCTTTGCCCAAGGTGTCCTATGCTACCGCCATGGATTGGTTCATAGCTGTGTGCTTTGCCTTTGTCTTCTCTGCACTTATTGAGTTTGCAGCTGTCAACTACTTTACCAATCTTCAGACTCAGAGAGCAATGAGGAAGGCAGCCAGGGCAGCAGCACTGGCAGCAGCACTATCAGCAGCAACTGTACCGGCAGAGGACGAGATTGTCTCGGTAATTGCTTGCTTTTCTGATAACAAGCATCATATAGGAAGAGGCAGCTGAAGTAGTGAATGCAAAACAATATTAAAGTGATCTTAACCTGAAACAGATTGTGTAACTAGATCATGTCTATTTATCAAAGACATTGTTCTTATTTCAGAAAATGAAAAGACTTCATTTATTCATACTGTTTATTTAAATTTGAGATATGATTTACTAGAGAGATGTTTATTTGGTAAGATATTTAAGGAAAGCTGTTAGACTGTTACCCATAATACTTCTCTTGAGCAATGCTGTAGGCAGTGTGGTCAGGCAGCTGTGGTTCTCTCAGTAAGTCTGCAGAATCTGTGGGACACTGTACAATGGAATGAACACGTGCATTGGCCAGATGATTATGGGATCACTGTAGTACACTGGTACATACCGTAAATGGGTCATCTGGAAGAAGAGGAATTAGCCTTTGCATAAACTTGGCATCTGTTACTTTCATAAAAATCTGTGTTGGTGGAAGCTTGGAGAAAAACATAAATGTAAAGATTAAGGATAGATTTGACTACATGTGAAAGAGAGGAAGACTTTCTAGTATCAAAAAAAGTACATCAGAATTGCTTGTAAATATTATTCCTTACATCTCAGGCTAAGTAATGAATGCTGTCTCACAACATATGTTAATGTATTTATCACTATAGCCCTCCTGTTTTCAAAATCAGTTTCATTACCACCACATTTCTGTTTTTGAGCAGAATAGCAGAATTTGAATGACCTTCTGCAAAACCTTTGAGTCTGTAGTTGAATAAGGAAGTCAATCTAAGAGCTATTGGATATCAGGGCAACACCTTACCCACCATATAGTAATTTTTCCACTTTTGCTTATAAACAGCAGTTAAAGTTACAACATCTAGGTACATTCAAACCATTAAATTCATAATTGATAAGTTCCATATAATAGCAAAACCAAAGCTCCACAGCATCTTGCTACTGGTCCTCGTTGGAGCTAATCAACAAATGTTCTTCACAGGAAGCATTATGCTTGTAAGTCATATTGTATTTCGCTTACAATTTTTTTAATATTGAAAAAAACCGAAGACAATTGTAAGATACAATAAAGAAGTGCATTTTATTTTTGCTAAGTATATAAATGCAGAGAGAAGCAAATCTTTATGCATTTTAACTCAGAACCACAGCTTTTTTTTTTAAACCACAGTTATATAAAGCAAATACAAAAGAAAGTCCAAAGAATTTCAAAGGAGCTTGGAAGCAAGTGTTTGCAGTATCTTGCACTGATTTTAAAGTGACTGAAAGGCTGATTTAGTTTTGGCAATATCTGCAATGTTCATATCTACATTTATTTTAACTAGTAAACTTTTATAATTATATAAATAAAAAACAATGAGAGGAAATGAGAGTAAGCATTCGCCAATATTTAGGACATACTTCCCCCCTCCCCAATATCATGATATTTGATTGAGAAGTACTCTGGACTGAATGAGCAGAACATTGCAACAGTAAAATAGTGTAAAATAAGAAAAATACTGTTAAGACTGAAGGAACTTTAAAATGTACTAAAGCTTCATTTTTATTCTTTTGTTGACTTTTTTTTGAGGGCAAGCTATCAGAAAAAAGCTGAAGAGATCACTTGGCTTTATGTAGCGTGAGGAAAATATTGATAGCTGCTACATAACGAAAAGGAACAACAGCTCTGATTTTTCCTACACACATTTCCTTATTCAAGTTTGATTTAATCATAGTGAGATTTCCAAGAAGGAGAAAAAAAAACCCTCCTTTTTTTTCACTGAAGTCCCTGCTGAGTGATATAAAAACAGCTTGGCCTACTCTGCACGTGCTACTGCTGGTGAATTCACAGCAGATGCTACAAAGCCATCGCCATCCTCCCCCCCCCAATCTCCAGAAGACACCTGTTTCAAAAAATAACCC
Source organism: Fulmarus glacialis (assembly GCF_000690835.1). Classification (NCBI taxonomy): domain Eukaryota; kingdom Metazoa; phylum Chordata; class Aves; order Procellariiformes; family Procellariidae; genus Fulmarus; species Fulmarus glacialis. Next base: position 9,755 of record NW_009219740.1, read on the forward strand.
TCTGCATAATCCCAGATATACTAGAACATACTCCTGATGATTGTGGCTCCTCTAGTACTTCTGGATGAGATTTAAATGGTCTCTGTATCATTGCAGACCAAGCTAAGCACAAACTACAAAATCACTGTTGAACAAATGAATAAAAGAAAAAGAAATTAAAAGACTTCAAGTTTCTTATCAAGAGTTTCAGCCACAAACAAGCACAGAGCCAAACTGAAGACACATTAAATACTTACTTGTTAGCTTTTCCAAGTAAAAACAAGCAAAAAAAAACACATCTAGGAAGCACACTGCAACCATTTCCTCAAGAAAATTATTTATAACTACCTAACAACATCTAGATCTAGAAGAGTGGTAAACCCCGTAACATCAAGGTCTCAAGGTAAACTCAATCTCTAAAACAGCCCACAGTGTCCACAAAGTTCTATAGTCCTGATCTTGCTCAAAGCTCATATTATCCAAGACAGTAATTTTCAAGCCCTGTAAGTCCACCACTTTTTTCTCACAGCATCAGTTCTCTATGAGAACCCACCTCTGCGGTAAAACGAAAAGCAAAATCAGAGATCACAAAAATGAAGGATACTTACAATTGAAGGAAAGACTATGTAGTCAAAATGGCTTCTAGAATAATTAACTATTGGATTTAAAAGCTCCCATTCCAGAAGGGCATGCTGGAAAAAAAGGAGTAATTACAGAATAACAGATTTTAAGAAGCTTTTTTTTTTTTCTTTTTTCTTTTCTTTCTTTTTTTGTGTGGTGAAGGTAAGGGGCAAAGAGCTTTTCTACGTTGTCACATAGATGGATATACTGCAGTCAGTGATATAATTTCAGCTGAAACAGACCTGAACTAGCTAATTTGGAGTGTAGTTAGGACAGGCTAATTGCGTGAGTATATGACCATTTCCTCAGAATTGTCATCCTCTACTGAGCTTTGTACTTCTATAGTTACATTACTGGTTTAAGGCAGTTATGTTTAAATAAGGCATACAGCATAATACTGAGTTTCTTTCTTATTGTAGATTTAGGAGCTGTTTCTGAGGTCCTGATTTCCCTTTTGTTGTCCCATACCCCCCAATTTGTTCCATTTGTTTGCCTCTGAATTCTTTCATCACTTTTCCGTCCAGATTTTTCTTTTTTGCTACAATGCCCAATTCTTATTCTTTACTCCTTGTGTAATTTATCTTACCTCTCCTGCTCTTCTTTTTGCCTTTTCTCCCCATTTACTCCACCTCTCTTCTTAAAATGTTGTTTTCTAATTCACTAGGAAAAAAAACTATTAGAATGCATGTCTTATGCATTAAAATGTTTTTTAACTGTCTACTTTATTTGATTTTTAAAAAGTAATTAAAATCTTTCCCTTCTTTTACACCCTGGGCTTTGGTACCTTGAATTTTCTAATCTGTGAATTTTTTTTATTTCTTTTTGCTCTTTTAGATAGGATAGTCATGTTTTTTATCCACTTGTAATGCTAGTATTTTTATTTGTGATTTTTAAGTGCATGAAAGTTGTCAGAATTTTAGCTATATCAAGGGGCAGGTATAGGATGAAGAGTAGTGAACAATGTGTCAAAAATGCATATTGTCTTCTGCATTTATAGAAGTCAGATGGTATTTTTACATTGAGAAAATTTCTGAAGACTGTAAAGGTTGACTTAGTTTTGGGAGTCCGTTTGTAAAAATAAAAGTGAAAAAGTGAGATGTACTTACTTGAAAATTTTCATGGCTATACAACTGCCAATGGAACTCTGCTACTAGTAGCAACATTAAGAGTAACAACATAAACTATATGTTTTTAATAATCTATTATCTGAAATTGCCTGAAGAGTGGCTAAAGAACATTGTGGTGGGAATAACCTTAGGCTGTCTGAACTAGTACTTTCTGTATGACAGGAGACCCATTCCCCTGCTTTGTGTAAGAGGAGCCCAGGGAGACAGTTTTGGTATAAATGAAAATTCAAAGGAGTTATAAACAGCCAGTTAGAAGCTTTTGCTGCTTGAGTGAGGGCCTAAACTCATCAAGAGAAACGTGTTTACAGAATATATTCAGGTTTTTTTAAATTCCAAATTAACTATGTTTCTGGAGGTGCGGGGATCTTTCAAAATACTATCAAAAATCCTCCTTCCCCCTTCAGTCCAGTTCATTTTATTTAAAATCTTGCTTTATTCAAATGAACAAAACTTTTTCTCATGGGTTTTTATATTGTAGCCAAAAAACCTGTCCACTCAGAAAATAAAGATGGCAGAAGACCAAATTCTGCTCTACTGTACTAATGAAAGTAGGATAAACTCTGCTAAAGTCATTGGACTACACTGGTTTCAGTAAGAGAGACAATGGTCTGATCATGTGCTCAGTTAACTGATGACAGCCCAGCATGCCTGTTCTGGTCCGGGAAAGCCATTCTATTTACCTCAGTTAACTGAGAGTAGAGTTTGGCTTGCTCTCTTTGTCAGCTGCAGGCAATCCCTGTGTGAAATACAAAACTATGGGTGTTCCACTCCAAAATACGATGGCAACAAGCTGAGCAGTCATCTGGACCCTGACAGAAACCTGTTTTATTCATATGGTGACCAAGCTTGTTCTAGCATGCCAAAAGCAAATGTTATATATATACATAAATATAAAAAACATTATGGCATTTAGCTTTTTAATCCATTTCAAATATGTATTTTCTGTATCAATCATATTGTTTCATCATTATGGCTTCCTTTATCCAGGAATATTCCAATACTGGAAATTGCAGGGGAAAGGGAATTGGTGCTACTGTCTGGAGTGCACCATTTGAGGTAATGCTCTGCAAGATGGTCAGGGAGTACCCACCATGGATCAAAAGACATCCTTTCCATGTGAGAGACTACATATAAAAGACAAAAGATTGTTACAGGGTGGTAGCTTGATTACAGTTATGTTCTAAAAGACCTGTTGTTTTAACAGAAAACAGCACAGAGCAGTGAAATACTGCTGGGAGAGCTTCCTTCTCCCTACAAATAGCCCTGTCCCTGTGTTTCAAAATAACATGGCTTGGGCAGAAAAGGATCCTCATTCCCTTTAGCAACCCTGCCCAACTGCAGAGCAGCCGTATGTCACTTTGGTATAGAGAATTTAGTTTTCTATAATTACGTCAGAATATGTTGAGTATGTTTAATGAGTATCCTAGTGTAACTGAAAGGAGAGTACTTCTATTTGGATTATCAACAACACTTCGTGAGATCATCCTAGAAACAGCTATATGCATTAAAGTCTTGACTGAGAACGTGGCACTTTCAATCGAATTAGGGAGACCTTCCTGCTCCTCCACAATTGCAGATTATCAAGTAGACTATTAAAAACAAACAACAACTTTCAGTTATATTGACTTTTTGTCACCCCAACAAGGAACGTAGGTGCTGATTATTTGGTTCTGCCTGAATTAATATTTGTCTGATTGACAAAGCCAATGCAGGGCAGTAAGGAATGTTTAGAAGTAGCTGATATCATACATAAAAATAGGAAAATTCAAGATGAATTGATTTTAGACATTTTTTTTGTTCAACATTGAAGTCTAATCCCAGTACCTTTTCTGCAGGGGGGCAGTGAGAACAAAATGAAGTAAGTTAAATTATAGGAAAAAAACCCCAAACAAACCTCTCTAGTGTTGTTTGTGTAATGCTGTCTCATTTAGACACTCAAAGAAGTAGTTTGTATATGCTGCAGAAATTTAGCAAAGTAAATGTAGAGACAGGGATTGTTCTGAGCTGACGCTGATAAGTTTAAGAGCCAAATGTGACTTTGAACATTTAAATCTGTTTAACATAAACACATATTTTGACAGAGGCTCTGTGCTAATTATATGATTTTTCTGATATGCTACCTATGAATGTTAGGAAGAGACTCTACCACAGTACATTCACATTGAAAAGAGAATGACTAGAGTTCCAGTCTCTGCTCTCCTTAGTGCTTATCTGTTTTATGTGACAGGAATTTTAATACAATGGGCACGGTATATTTTTAAAAGTTATGCTTTCTGCCTCTAATGGCTCTTTAGATTTTCCATGCAAAGTAAAACAGCTTTGAAGTAATGAGGTAACAGCCTCTCCCCCTAACTATCTTCACCTGATGGTTAGGCTATATTTTGAGAGAAGTGAGTTTCAGTCCCTGAAGGTTAAGAAAGAATTTGAACATGGCTTTCCCGTGCTCCAAGTGAGTAATTTAACCTGAGAGATTTAATCCTTTTACTAGGGTAAAGCACAAAGAAAACAAATTTGCATGTTATTCGTCATAATATGCCTAGAATTCCTAAAGAGATACCTAAAGCTAGGCCTACTAATGACTTCTAAACTATGTTCAGCTTTTAATTACGCAGAACACTGTCTATAGATGTTTGCAATACACATTTTTTTGAATCAGATCCCACAGATGAGATATGTAAAGAAATGGCTAAATTATAGGTTATAATGAATCTCTGGCATGAGATGGATACTTAAACTGCACAGGACTGTAAAGATTGAAGTACCTTAGTGCATGCCCAAAAGGAGATCTTACATAATGTGATGACCTTTCCTGCTGCAGGGTGCTGCATATGGATTGTTCAGTAGCTAAGCAGAGTTTTTACAGATTACACCGTTGAATGAGGGGCCAGACTATGCTTAATTCCCTCTTTGTCACTAAGTCACTAGTATGTGATTTTATGTGTATAATATGAATGGTTGAAATTACTCAAACTGTATCTACTAATGAGATGGGCAGGGAAAAAGAATGTTTTATATTTAGTTTAGTATTCTGCCTTGTACAGACATTGAGTTTTGGTCCTAGCTTTTTTTTTTGTTTCTGGGTTTTTTTGTGTGTGTTTTGGGATGTCAGCAAAGTTCAATATCCTTAATCCAATAAATTATAAAGAAAAGGAGGAATAACACATTTTTTGTCTAAACTTTTAGAGTTTATTCTCACAAACCTCTTTTTACTGCATTGCCTGCAGGAAAAAGAGACATAAGTGAGTAAAAGAGAGATAAGTAAGGACTTACAGATATTCATTTGTTTAAAGTTAGCCAATATCTGAGTGCATGCATAAGATACTCATGTTACCGCTAGATCATAAACTAAACTGATAGTGAGAATATGTATTTGCAGTGCAAAGAAACAGAGAACACTAGAGAATTTTACAAATATGAATTACAGAAATCTCTTGAGGAAAAGAAACATAAGAACAAAACACATTCATAAATCACAGTTAGCATCCATATAAAAACCCGAAAAAGCAAAGAATTCTGTTTACTCCAAGGTTATGTATGCTGTATTTTTTTAAATCTGGAAGCCAAGCAATTTGCTGGGAGCCTCCTGAGATATTCTGAGTATAAGCAAATTCTAGTGATACTGATGAGAGTTGTGAGAGAGCAGCACCTTTATAGACAAGATGAGACTGCTTTGTGAGCTTTCTGGGGGATCAGATAGCTGAGCTGCAAAAGCTTAATAGAAGCCAGACTGTATCTTACTAGCCCATATACATACCAGTCTTTGTCTAGTCCAGTTTTATGGTATCTCATATTAAACAGTGATCTTGCAGTCTGTTCTTTGTCACTGGGTAGTCATACGTAATGACAAGTTTAATTGCCTGATGGGACTGCAAGAGTCAGGATTCAGTAAATTAACAAAATTCATTATTTCATTATGACACAGTGTGCCATGCCTCAGGCTTCTTCTTGTTGCTCTTGCTACTTGTAAAACAGTCCTTACTAGTTGAGTGATTGGCTGTGTGAATTATGCAAAATAGGCTATTCATTCCTGTTTCCTCTCTGTGTTTTGCTAAAGTTTCATGGTGTCATTGTAGGTAATCTTTGTCAAAAGGAAAAGTTAAATCTAAATATAGTAGACAAATTAATGTAGCTGCTGTTCAGAATTCAACTGTAATAAGAAACTATATGGTTTCGTCTCACCGCTGCTTCCTCCTCTTGGTTTAGCAGTGAATTCCAATGCAAAATATGAGTTGTGGTTCTGGGGCAGCAAGCCTGGTCTACAGTCAGCTGCCACGCTGAGAAACATCTTCATTACACATCTGAGATAAATTTGGACTTAGAATTCCATATCCTGGGTAGTGATATACAAGAAAATAGTCTTGACCCTGACTTGCTGGATGGGCACACGAGGGTGTTAAAGAACTACTTGGGGACTTTCTTAATGATTTATATCAACTCTAAACCATCTCCTCAGCAGGTGAAGAGCATGACAAAAAACTGCAGCTTTACTGAGACAGTAAAATGCACTTGTCGTTCCAGAATATTGGAATAGGCTATTTTAGGTAATGAGAAGTTATTAATATCACTCCATTGATAGAAATGGACCTAAACTGGCCCCAAAGTGAGAGCATATTCAGGTTAGTGTGCTCCCCAAGTTCTGAGGGTTTGCACTGACTCCAGATCTTCCTGTCTCCAACTTAAGATGAAATCACATTGAGAGAATCCTCCTTCTATAGCAATCCTCCTTCTATGGGAATAAGATTTCATAAATATTATAAATAATGACCAGGATTACACTTTTCCAAGTGCCTATTCAGATGATCACAATGATTTTACTACCTCTACGTTCTAAATACATTCAGTACTGAATATCATCCACAGATCATATGCTACATCTGTTCGGCCTACTATTAACTCCATCACTTCAGTACAATAACTCCCGATTCATGCTTGAATGATACAGAGCAGAATTTGACCCACCTTGTACCGGAATATTCCAAATAAAAAGGGCTAAGATTCACCTTAGCACTTATATTTTTAGGAACCACTCATTCTCCACAAAAGGTCAAGCTATCTTGCAGTAAAGCAAAAAACAAGCTACCTTACGATTTCTACAATTCAGTTCAAAGCAGGGTATACAAGCAAAATGGAGTAGCAACTTGAATGAAAGCAGTAGTTCAGGCTCTGTCAGTCAGTCTGTTTATAGAATGGGATTATTATTATGATTAGCGCAAGTGGACATGGATAACCCTCTTTCTGTTTCTGTGACACATCTGTAGATCATCCTCCATTTAAATCTGTCTGTTGCTTGCTGTGTTACTGGAAAATACAAAAAACAAACATCTGCGTTCCAGATAGGCACAGCCCCAGAATATGAATGCCGTTTAATATCTATTCAAGACATGATACTAATAATTTAATGTGTAGATGGCAAAGTGGAAGAAAGAGGGATGTGGCAAGTTAGAAGTGTTGATGGGTTGTAAGGGAAGAAAAAGGGCAATAGGTAAAAGATATATACAGAAAAAGCCCTTTTTTTCTACTTTTTTTTTTTGCAAATAAGTTGATGTTCTCTCCACCTTTTACTTAGATTAAAATCAGCTATGAGAAATCCATCTCTCCCTGATTTCAGGTGGATACCAGTCCATTCATCCATGAGCAGAACTTGGCATCATGGTGTAGCAACGTCACTTGTTTTGATACTCTAGCAGTAACACTGACCGCTAAAAGGATAATTCTGTTATAACTCTATTTTAGTCATACATGAGATACCAGGTGTGTTAGGCTAGTCTTTTATCTAGAAATTGTGGCCCAAGTACAAGTATAGGCAATGTATTTCAGAAAATGCTTCTTTTCCTTTTAACGACCCAGTTATTTACCTGATTGACTAAAACCTGTTTCCATGCAGAGAAATCTTGCAAGATAAATCCCAAAAATGCTGACAGTGGGCTACATTTAAGTGAATGATTGTCACTAAATCACTCCCAAAGAACGACTTTGGAAATTGCACATCTAACAGAATTTTGCTACCTTAAATGTTACTATTCCATTTTACAATAGATATATATGCTGTTGTATTGCAAGTTATTTATATTGTCTAAGAGTTCCCTCATCAGCTTCAGTCATTCGGTCATCTAGTTCTGCTGACCAAAAAAGCTGCTTATTCAAACCCAAGAATAGCTGCGTATGTTGTGCAATTTTGTGCACAAGATTTTTCATCAATAATCTGGAAATAAGTTTTGCAATCCTTTATTGATGAAGCTTTAGACTCAATCTCAACTAAAATGTTGTGTGTTAGCATTGCTTTTTAGAGTCTAAGGTATTTCTAGTGCTCCCTATTAACAAAAAACTTGAGTACTTCATATCAAAACAATAAAAACCAACTTGACACTCTAGGCATTCTTCTGTATTTTCTCGGCCATCAAATGAATCTTATGGCTGCTGCCATGCATCCACATTACTAATGGTAGTCCTGGGTAGTGTCAGTAGCAGCAAGGTTTTGAAAATTTCCTCCCATTTGGTACTACTGATATCCATTAGAGCCTGTGGTAGATCTTATTCCTAAGCCATTTCTGCAGGGAAGAAATCTATTACTTCTACTCTTGTGAAAGTAAAAAAATGGCAACTTGGCCACAAATAAAACCGGTGTACATAATGAATAGATATGTCAGCAACTAAGAGGTAAACTCTAAATGTTCCTGAGGTTTGGCTAGATTTTTAAGAATTTTCATACAGCTTTCTGAAGAGTAATTGGACCTGGCTATGAATATAGCACAAAATATAAGAATAATTTTGTTTCATTTTACCATAAATTAAAATAAAAATAGTCCCATTACAGTTAGGATGAGTATTTGTCTTCAGCTGTGTGCATGAAACTGCTGTGGGAATTGTGAAATGTATTTGAAAATGAAATTTCATCCTAGAAAAAACTGCAGGACAATTTAGCATTCATGCCTTCAGCACCTGTAAAGTTAGTCCATTTCCTTTTGTGCAGCAGTTTTCTAGTTCATCAGTAGCTAGTCTGGGAACTAATAACTGTGACAGCTTGACTCCATTCAGTGAGTGTTTACCAAAACTCATCAATGGGCTCACATGATGAAAATTGCACTTGAGCCAGCCCCTATGTGCTATTTAGTTTAAACTTGATTCATATCTACAAAAACTTCAGTCATACCAATATATTGCAATTTAGATACACCATTACCTTCTTTTCTTTTCCTTTTAACTCCATCTTTTCTTTTTCTTTTTCTTTCTCTCTTGTAGCTTCCATTTATTACCATGTTAAAAATATGGAAAGCACATTTTTTTACAGCGAAGTTTTAGACCACAAACGTATCTCTGTATATTTGCATTATTTTTGTGATTTCCTTAGGTTGCTCTATAGCAGAGGAACAGCAATAAAATCAGAAAGTTGAGTAAAAAGGTGGAGAGAAGCCTAATGATCACAAAACCTAAGACTCTGTATCCAAAAATCACTCTTTTTTTTTTTCCTCCTTTTTCTTTTTTCTTCCACAGCATTCTGACTCCAACTGTAACCTGAAGAAGCGAGTAAACTCCGTAACATCTCAGGCAGATCAGTCTCCTGAAGCCAGCATAATATCAAATAGAGCATCCCAGTGTCAACAAGTGTCTGTTCCTCCGCCAGCCCCACCACCCCCTATTGGAGGCACAAGTAAAATAGACCAGTATTCTAGGATCCTCTTTCCAGTGGCATTTGCAGGATTCAACCTGGTATACTGGGTCGTTTATCTTTCAAAAGACACTATGGAAGTGAGTAGTAGAATTTCTGAATACTTGCTTATAATATGTAATATGTTTACTTGACCAATATTATTTTAATTGTTCATTTACCCTTGCAACTGCAGTTAATTAGTGCTTTCTGAGGAAAGTCACTGATAATAGCGTTCTTGAAAAAATCAGCTGTGGCTTCCAGTAGTAGTGGCACTCAGTACAATTTACAAAGGCTATTTGAAGTTGAGAAATGTAAACACTTACCTCTATGCCATGTTGCACTAAGCAGAACACATTGTGTAAGACAACGTATGACGCCATTCTCAGCAAACAAACTAATCTTAAATCTTCCATTTCTTAATCTTCCTATCTGCAGTAAGGAATGGTAGAATTATCTGTTGAAGCAATGCAGTGAAGGAGATAAGAACTTTAATATCTCCTAAGGTTTGCGCAGTGAGGTAATAAGATAACAGTCTCCCCCAAAAAGTTTGTTATTCAGTTTAAACATTTATCCATAGTGAAGAATTGACAACTGCAATATACAGTTTGTGAATCAAAAGTCCCTGTTTTTATACATTTTAACACTGATTTTTCCTGTTTCTTCGTATAGCTGAACTGTTTTATGCAGATAAAGCTGCCAAATTCTTTGCTTAAGTTTGTTTGAATCAGGCAGAGAGTGATCATATCTTTAGATATCCATGAGGTCCAGAAGAGATGTCTGCCCTGCAAATTGAGCATGTCTAGAATAATCAGTCAGTGATTAGTCATTAAACTTTAAGTCTTTAATGCTTTAATTCTCTAATTCTTCCCTTTTGCCTAAATACAGCTAATGGTGTCCCATTTCCTTGGTAAAAAATGTATTCATTTGCCTTGTTGCCATAGAGGTTTTGAATCTCACTGTACATTGCAGCCAATATGATTGGTACATTTAGCTTTATTTAGGACAGCTAGAGAGATAATGATGGTATTTAGATAGTACTGAGTGCACAAAGTCCCTACATCAATGAAAACAGAGGCTGGCAATCTGGTATGAGTGGTGAGCAGATTGTATCTTTATTTCCTAGATTAGAGGTAAAGCAGGCCAAGGGAAATCTCATGGACAGCCAAGAGATGTTACAGTTCAAAGTACAAGACAGTGCTGATCAGCTGATTGGTGGCATTTTGCCTCTGCTTGAAGCAGAGACTACTAGCCTCTAATTTTGCTGATTTTTGCTACTAGTATGATCTGGAAAATGCTGTCTCTCAAAGATGGAGTGTGCTGCCAAGCAGCTTATATGAAATCAGGAGGGCAGGAAGATAGGAGGCACTATCTCTTACAAATGTTCCTGCAGATGTCTCTCTCAAGAGGTCACAGCTGCTAACTCCTGGCCACTCAAAATCTGCCCAATGCTAAATTTAGCATTTGTGCCAGAGTTACTGATCCTGCTATTAAAATATTGACTATGTGTGCAAATTACTTATCTCAATCAGAGAAGGGACGTATCAAAAAAGCTCATGTATAATCATTACAGCTTCTGTTTAGAGGCCAGTTCCTCAGCTTGTGTAGCTTGCCATAACTCCAGTGATTTCATTCAACCATTCACATTTTGGATCTAGAAATATTTGGAACATGGTTGCCATTTCCCTTGGTAGTGATGAAATATTTACACTGAACCTTGTATATTAATAGTTGTATTAGAACCAGGCTTTTAAAATACTTCTAAAGTCTAGGACATAGTGCTGACTATAAATATTTTTTAAATGCCACTTTTGCAAGCTCACAAACGTGCTCACAAACTCAGAAATTATGTTCTGTAGTAGCCTTATAGAATGACAGAAATCCAGCAGCAAGATTTAGAAAACAGAACAGTATTGACAGCTGGGGTGTTTTGAATTATGAAGAATGTAAACAATTATGTAAAATGTTGATCAAGCTCTTCATAAGTTACATTTTCCTGTTTGTGTACTCAGTTGTAACTAATAATGATTGTGATATACATTGTTAGGTTTCTAATTCAATATGTTGTATCACTTTACTAGTTGTTACTTTCAAGGAAAACCAGGATTGTTTTTGCTTTAAAAATATATTAAAAATATGTAAGCCTTTCCATTCAAGCAGAGGAGATACAAAAGTTAGGTGAGCAAAGCATGGCATGCTTCAAGGCCAGTTGAACTCAATCACAGGCTCAAGCCCAAAGGATTAAATATTGGTACAGTATTATTCAGTTAAGAAATTTAATTTCATTTATAAAGTGCATTTTGTGCAGTATTTCAGGTATGTTAGTTTTTCTTTTTTGAGTTACTTCTTTGAGTTCATTTGGCTTTTGTTTAAAAAACAAAATGGAAAAAAAAAATCTAATCATTTCATTGAAATAAGCAAATTTCCTGTGCACAAGTTCTTGTAGCGCAGCTTTCTAGGATTTTGATTAGTGTAGTTTGGAGTGCAGAACATCACCAACCAAAGTCTGTCATTGTGGAGATTCCCAAACTGAACAGCTACCTACTGTCTTTGGATGGTGCATGTAGAATAAATCAAGAAGCATTTCATGAATCTGTTTGTAAAAGCAGGCTGTTAGCGCTGGAGTCAAAGGTAATTTTCAACTCATATCATTATCTTCCAGCCAGACTCTTCCTTTGACTTTTGAAAGAAGTTTTTTTACCTCATGTTCTGGATTCAGAGCATCAAATAGAATGAGGAGCCTTGTTCATGTAATGAGAGTTGCATGAAATGAGGAGCTCTCTCCTAAGCTGTTTGGTAGTATTTCTGTGCACTACTAAGCAGTTTTCTTATGGCTTAAGTAATGGGCCATATGTTACAGAAATGAAGAAGTCATTCTTGTGTATTGTATCTGATAATATTTTTAAGAACCTTGGGGCTTGAGTACTTTTCAAAGTGCTCCTTGGGGCACCTTTTTCTTCCCCTTCCATTTAATAATTTTCTTTTTGGAAGACTTCAGGTTCATCACCCTTTCTCTTACTATACTTGTAAACTAAGAGTATGTTAATTACACAGAAATTTTAGGATTTAGAACTTTGTATAATGAAGAAGGTGTTTCTAATAAAATGTGTGCCTTTAAACATTTGAATATTATTTTTCAGAGCAGCCAGGATTGGGCAGATAGCAAGAGTATCTTAGACTGAACTCTGTATTTGTACCTCCATATATACTGAATCAAGTCCAGCTCAGCAAACCAGGAAGTTTAGTAGCAAACTTTCATTGTAAAATTAATCCTTTGCTACATTTTTAAGCAAAATAGCAGCATTCTCTGAATGAAAAAATGAAAAAAACATCCAAGTTGAAATTAAGTGCTTCAACCGAATGCTTTTTATATCTGGATGGGCATAAAGTTATCTTCTGGCCTTAATATTTAAATAAACGGTTCTATGCTCCATTGGAACAAGTGGGAAAACATTCTTATTCAGTAGCAGTCATCCACCATGCAACTTGATATATAAAAGGTATTTAAATGTAAACTGGTTTGCGTTGTGGGTAGCAATAGTGTTGCAGGACAACAGTTGTATTAGTAAAAGTTTAGAAATGAAGCTAATACAGTTCTCTGCCTGCATTTTGCTAGACAGCATGTTGTTAGAACCTAATATAACCAAAGGACAACATAAAAGTCGAAAAAAGGAGGTATTTGAAAATATGTATGTGAAAGAATCTCCAGTTGAAATAACAGATGCCAGTTTTTAGATCACATAAAATGCTGATACTTTTATGATAAGCCCCCCTTTCTCTCAAAAGGTTTTATAACTGTAATGCTGACAGATGCTTAACTATAGCAGTATCACTGTGCCATTTATAATATGAAAAAAACAAAGCATTAAAGTTACTCTAAGAGGACTTACTCCCTCACTATGTAAGGTCAGTTTGTAATTAATTTAGATGGAAGGTTTGAAGATGTGACACCCCCATGATTTATACGTGCAAAATGGAACGGCATGTTTCTATGGTCCGTGTTCTTCCATAGAGTACAGTAATATCTGCCATCCACAAAAAGCTATATACAGTAACAAAAAATACACATTTGTCTAGATTAGCCAAATAGAGAAGTTCTTTAAAGTAGAACAAACCTATCTGACAAATAAGAAAAAGTTGTTCTAGCTTTTTATTTTGTCATACGGTATTTTTGGGCTTTGTTTTTGGTTTTAAATCTTGCTAAGTCCTTGAGCTGAATACTAATTTATGACAGTGATCTTGGTAGGTGAATTGTATGCTTATTTTATTTTAAAATTTGCTTGATTTAGAATGCAAAGAGTGTCCTTTGAATGAGAAGAATACAAGTACTTAGTCTACCTTTGCCATATCATTCACAATGCATATGCTGTTCTCACATCTTCTTACACATCTTCTTTCTAAAGTAACCTGTCTTAATTTTTATATGTAATGTTATATTACAGTTTTTAATGTAATGAAACATGGAATGGTGGAGTGGATCAAACTAAGGAAGGATATGGTGTTAAAGTTTTGATGATAAACTGCAGAAAAATAAGCAGAGGCCAGCTTTAATGTTTGGGAGCAGAAGAAGGTACAAAGTCACTGAATGTGCTAAATGTGCTGAGTCCTGGATATTATTTGGACGCAGAGAACGTAGTATGATGACAGAAAAAGAGTTATGTAACAGGTTGAAGGAGAAGATAAGATGCTAATGAGGTCAAGTGAGAAGAAACAAGAACAGAAAAAGAAACAAGAACTGGAAAAGTATTTAGCTTCAGTATGTTAATTTCATAAAGCTTGTAGCGCGTATTGTTACACCTTGTTTCAGTTTAAACACTGGAAAAATAAAGTTCAGGAGAAAACTGTCATTGCCATACATACTTACAATTGAGCTTTGATGATCCAGGTAATGAACATCAAATTCTAAGAAGATTCTCACTTGTAATGCAGTTCTATTTTGTCTGCTGAGAAATCAGGTGGTTTTGTTGGTTAACTTAGTTGTTAACAACCCATAGCTTAAACTTCTCTCTCAACTTTTTTTCTAGTTTTTTGAACCTACTGCAATGCATCTTCGAAATGACCATCAGTCCAACTGAAGAACAGCTCAAGGTTTCAAAGAAATCACTGAAGATCCTGTAGGGTTGAAGGGACTTCAAAGGATTTGTCTATCCACAGGTGCTCTCAATTTTCAAACAGGGAATGTTTATATTGGACGTCACCTGGAAAAAATCTCTGGAAAAATCAAAAAGATAGAAACGGCACAGGGTTCTAACAACACATTCTTAAGATTTCTCACATTTGATTCTACTATAAAAGTTCTTGTTAAATTATTCTGTTCAATTGTCAAAGAAAAGAATGTGCATTTGTTCTAATTCTGTTATAAACAATTGAATATTGATATAAAACATCAATAACAGGATTATTTTTTTTAAAATACAATAAGGATTGCTAAAATAAGCCTGATTCTGAACTTGGTATGGTTTCACTGAAAGGTTAGGAGCTGCACTGATTTGCAGCACCTGAAATTGACCCAAAATAATGTTAAGAAATCTTATGAAAGGGAGCTGCAATCCCATCATGTTTTCATAACCCTTTCATAGAAAAGATGAATGACAAATTCTGATTTTCTTTAATTTCATTTTCATCTCCTTTAATTTGAGATAATATTTATAAAGAACAAGATATAAGAAAAAAGGAAATAGAAACTATTGTTCATGTACTTTAGCTGGTTAATTAAGATAGCGTAACTTTTTTTGTTGAGAGTGACCATAGAAGTACAACCAGACTAATAACAAGCAATGTCTCGGCAGGATCTAGAAATACAGGACTGAGGTATCAGGGAGTTTTCAAGGTCTAAAGCTGAATAGACAGAAAGATGCAGCTACCCATCAAGCTAAATGCAAACCTCCAGCTCCAAGGAACTTCCTGGAAGCAAGTCTTGATAGCTAATTAGGGAACAAGCTACATTTTATCAGCTGATTCTACTGAACTGCCTGTAGCAAAGTCCCTAGAACTTTTTTCCAGAGGCAAAGTGCTGTCAGCATATTCAGAGTTTAAAGGTAATAATATTTTAATTTATTTGTCCCTTTCAACACAAACAGTCACGAGATTTCTTTCTCATATTTCATAGTCATCTATTATTTTATTGTATATTACCCTTCATCTCCATAATCCTTCTTAAGAATGTAATTGGGAAAGATATGCCTAATTAAATCAAACCCAAGCCAACTTTGTTGCAGGTGTAATGGACACCTGCAATGGTAAGAGTCAAAAGCACACAAAGAAGTTTTACATGCAGCCAAATAAAAATTAAGGACTCCTATCTTTAAATTAATTTTAGTACATTAAAATTAAATTAATTTTAACAGAAACATGAAATGCTGCATTGATTCAGGAAATTCAGGGTCTTTTAGTTTGTCTAAACAAACATCTTGGTCACTGTGAGAAAATATTTAGGGGCTGACTAATTGACTCCAGTAAGTTGTCAAATGCTTTATTGGCACTATAACAACTTTAATTATCTGATGACCTAGCTCCAGCTGTTTTCCTCCTCCTATTTCAGGAGGTGTATATAGTTTTTCTGTTGTGGTAGCTGGACTGAACATGTGAGATCACTTTTTGTACTCCCTGTTCTTTAACTCTGAAGAGCTTAGATGGGGACAATTTACGTAGATTTGAGTCAGTAATAATTATTGTTTGCACAAAGATGTCATGTTTGCAATTTGCTTTTCCTGACTGGCTGCAGGCTGGCACACTTGGTTGTATTTGTAAGAGCACTGAATTCTTTCTCCATTTTGCTTTGAACTAGAATTGTGACAATTTTTCCCATTTTCAGCCTTTATATACTATTTTTTAAAAAAATTAAAATATGGACACAGGGCAAGTATTTTATAATTTGTAAATACATCTTATTTTGCAAAAGGCAAATTGTGCTGTAAGGACCCAGAGGTTATTTTTCAGTATAACTATACTCATTCTTGCTTCACTGACTAATTTTCTACTTTGACTACATTAATATCTATAAGAGTATTCAGAGTACTTTAAAATTGGTTTATGCACAAAATGAAAATGTTTAAAAGCTATGGGAAAACAAGTGACACTGAGGAAGCTAAATTTTGTGTCTGATCTTTGTTTAAAAGAAATCTAAATATGAGTTTTACAGCAAATGCAGAAAGTTACTAAATAGTCACTGTTTCCTTGGAGTGTAGTATTTCAATATATAAAATAGTGGTAACTTCCTGATTAGGAAGCTATATCGGCACCTTAAAAATGTACTAGCAGCTCTTGGTATTTAACAGCATATTTCAACCTGACCACAAAGACTCCTTATCTCTTTTCAAAGGAGCTTTTCATGTGGAAGAGATAGAGAAGGGTTGGTTCTCCACATCTGTTTGAATGGTAGGAAGGGAATATGTGTTTTTCTTATTACATGCTTTGTAGAGACACAGGTGTAATCAATGTTAATAATGTCAAGTTATATCTTAGAATAAATGTAATTACTTACAATTAATGTCAGTTCTTAACAATCCCGGTTGTGGTCAAACATTAACCAAACAAGCAATCCAGTAAAAAGAGCAGATAAATAGAAAAGGGTTTTTTATATATGTATATATTTATGTATGTGTATATACATATGTATTTCTGTAGAAAATATAAATAATATACATTTCTCTGTTTAATACAAATTTAATGGAAATTGGGGGATATGTGTTTCTTCCAGTATTTTTGACTGTATTATAATAGAAAGAACAGGAGCTACAGTTGCTGTAAGATGGGAATTTGTATGTGCAAAACAGGACACTGCGGGGGAGAAGACGGGCAGTTACCTTGAGCTATCGCACTCTGGTAATACGTTATTCAACATTGACCTAACTTTCTGTGTATCCTGGTAGAAAGGATGCTCTGGTTTTAGCCCACAAACCCCTCAAAGGGACAGAGTGTAGCTTAAATCCATCTTTAGTGTCTTCTGCTTGATCAGAAGTGCAAGAAATAGAAGAACTAAGAACACAACTACAGGATTATGTCATAGTACAGTAGAAATCTCAATTACATATTAGTCTTTATTATTATTGATCTGGGGTTTTCTCCCCCCTTTCCCCCCATTATTTTTCATAATTTCTAAACCAAATAAAAATCTAGCAGTTTTAAGATAGAGAAACTGTGCAATGGCACACTAGATCAGCCCTGAGATCATCTGCTACTGTGTTCAAAAGCTAGTCCTCACCAGAAATAAAGCAAGAGTTGGATAAACCCTGGAAATGTGAAGATGAAAGTCCTCAAAGCTCTTTTGATATAGCGTGCTGTCCAGTGTTTTGATATTTTGATGCATCCTGTCATGTTACGAACTCAAGGCCTTTCTCTTATACATATGCAAACAAAATTCAGAGGTGACTTTGTCATGGCTTAGTTCATTACATTCTTGTTTCTCTTCCAGTTCACGGCAAGAATAGCATTCCTCATCTGCCTTCCTTACAGAAATAGTTCTTGCAGGATTTTCCTCTAATCAGTAGCAATCAAAGCCTTTCAACTCTCCACATAAATGCTCTCCGTCACCTGGCTTTATGGAGAAACCTGTGAAGAAAAAAGTCCTTATCCACAAGCAGAATGGGTAGAGACTTGGGGAGTAAACTATTCTGTTCTGCATCACTACTTCAACAAAATCGTTATTCAGCCAAGGCTGGAGTGGTGCTTGCATACAAGATCTGCAGTTCACTTCCAGACACCGGTTTGATGCAAGTGATAGCAATTGCGTGTCAGCAAAGTGTATTGGAAGTAGAAGTTAGTGACAAAGCACAAATGAGACTCAGCCATGCTTTCTGAGATGCAAGTCTTAAAACAGAAACTTTGATCAAGAGAAACAAAGGAATCCAAAGAAACCAAAAACATCCACACAATTGTAAAGTAGGAAATAGAATTCCATACATATTGAGAGTCCTTTAAAAAAAAAAAGCAATGATTCTTAATCCTGTCCAAAGCCAAATATATGCGGTCTTTTCAAACACAGATGAGGAAAAAACCCTAACTCATGTATTTAATGTAGTTATGTAAAAGTAAGAAAACACAAGTCATTGCAGAACTTCATAAACCAGGTAACATGCATTTTTGCTAAATCACTTTGCAACACATTTGGGTTGTTATCAAAGAGGTCATTAGTTCATGAAAACATGATCTGACCTTAATTATGGCTAGACTATTTTTTACTCCATAAATAAGAGTAACCTCTAATAGTTTTAAGGTACTAAATTCTTTACATGCCTTAAGGAGCAAATAAGCCACCTTTAGGCCATATATAGTTACATATTCAAGCACTACTGCAAAGGTTTTTCTCCCCACCTCACACCTACTTTGTTTATAATAATGTTTTCAAAGAGCAGATAGAAATATTTTGTAATTTAAAACTAAATAAAACTAACAAGCTAAAACTCTTTACTGGAATACTTGTCTGCTATTCCTGTACAGTAAAAAAGTTTCTTTACTATAACTGAATGCCAGCTTTGCTTAGGTTAAAGTTAGGAAATATCAACTGTTCGAATTTGACTTTTCTAAGGGCTGTAAACTCAGTGTGCTGATTTAAACTACATGGAGACATGGTGTTCCCAATAGAGATGTGGGGAATAGTTACGAGATTTAAAAGTGGGTTCTCAGCAAAGAAGTGACAGGTTCTATCTGCATGTGAAACAAAGCATAGTAAAAGATAAATACTAAAGCTCAAACTATGCCCTTTATTGTCTGCTTTCATCCTCTTCATGTCTACCAATTGATCTGACTCAACTACTACTTAAGTCAATGAATAACATTTGCACTCTCATCAGGAAATTACATTAAAGAAATGTTAGTTCCATAGATGAGTCTGTGGGAAAGATTGGATTGTGATGGTGAGACAGACTAGAAATGATCAGAAATAGACTAGTCCTTTATCCAAAGATTTGAATTTCACTGGATTATTTTAAAAGGCAAAAATGTTTTTGTATGAACAAAAAAATGGGTTTTGGTCAATAAATGTAATCAATGTGCATTCTCAAGTTTTAGTAAGTTATACATTCCTTATGGGCTGAAACTTAGTATACTTCCGCCCCCCCATTTTAGATGAGTAAAAGTTTCTGTTTCATTTCTGATCCAGTCTTCACATAAAAAACAACATTAATTACTTGGTATGAGATATCTGTTTGCAACTCAAATCTATTCAAAAGTAAAAAGTTTTCTTTTTAAGCTTCATCAGTTTTAAATTTTACCCAAGTACACTTTATTTTGAAACATTCTTTAGTCTTCTCACTTGTTTTCCTACAGATTTTTGTGAACTAAATTAATCTGCTTGGACAGGGGCCTTTCAGAACTGAGCAGTAAACAGCTATCTGAATAACTAAAGTTTATAAGATGTTACTGAGGTACACCAGATCAGCTACACAGCCCTGAAGGAGTAGCTGAATAAGTATTAATAAAGAGTAGTTTTAGTGTTATGAATACATACATGAGAAATCCAGAGTGCAGCCTCTGAATTACCTACTGATCTATTGAATTGATTTCTGTACTACACGCTGCCAAGAGCGGGATTTCTCTTTTGTTAAGTAATCTAAGTCAAAACAGAAAAAAAAATATTATTACAACAGTAAAGCAAGAAAAAAAAAAAAACACCAAAAGCATTAAATCTCTCAATGTGAGCAAAAGCTTGTGAGCAGAGTGGTATGCAATTGGTATATGGTGGCTTCCATGAATGAGAGAGATTCCACTAATGGCAGCCAGGGCTCAAAACATGGACTGAGGGCAAGAAATTACTTTGTTTTCATATCTGTAAAATGCAGACCTAGCATGGAGAATCAATACATTTAATGTTACCTTTGGATTTTCTGAATCTTCATTTAGTTACATTTCAAGGTAGGTTTTGTTTTAAGGAGTAAACTGCTGAATCACTCACAGGCGGAGTAAGACCTTAATAACACTGAATATGGTCTCTGTAAAATAGTTCAAAACATTTCACAGTGCAGCAACCATAGAATTCCTGTTTTCAAATTATTACTTCCCAATTTAAGAAATAACAACCACATCACCCTGTCTAGTCTTGGATTTGAAATCATTCAGACATTTATACCTCAAGTATAATCCATCTACAGATTGTACTATATCTGTCTTCCCCCAAAAAATTCCTTTTCTGATAAGGTGGACAGAGCCTTTGCTGACAGAAGTCAGCGTACATGTGACAGCTGGAGTCAGACTTCATGGTTTTAATAGTAACTGAAGTTTTTTTCAGGTAGATTTTTAAATCAGTATGACAAAGCAGTAAGTTTTGCCCTTACTACTTTAAGGGCTTTATTCTGATGTTACTTCCAACACCATGAAAGTGGAGTAATTCTACTGAAGCAGATTGAATAAGACCAAAGTGAAAGGAAATAACTGAGAGTAACTGGTGGCATATTTAAGAAGCTGTTTTAAATACCAGGTTTTAAGCCTATGTGATAGCTCAGTCGTAATAGTAGTATATTACTTAAATTTAATATGGAACAAGCTATTACAAAAAATTACATAAATCCACTTACCATAGATTGAGATGCCTTAAAAAGACCAGCTAAAGAAAAGTAGAATGCCTACAACTTTCAGTAATTACATGATTTAAGGCAAATGTATCCTTAAATGCTATACTTAGGAATGCCTATTATAGTACTTTTTTTAAAGAATGAAAACAAAAACCAAACCATCCTTTATGTGCCCTATTAAGGCAACATGAGGAGATTATAGCAGTGAATAGAGGAGAAAACCCTCAGGGGTGCAGAAACTTAGAAGCCAGAAAGACCACAGATGTCTTTATAAGAAGCTTTATATACAGTGTACTTATTTGTGCTTCTATTCTGCAGGCATACAAAAATTCTGTATCAGAAAATCACTTTCTGTGTTTGAGATCTGTTTATTAACAGCTCTTTACAGAGCATTCACAGGAGTATTATTGTGTGCTTGAACTAAATTAAAACCACTGGGTAAGTGTGCTCTATTCAGGACCAATAAGCAGCAAATAAAGCTAAGTGAGTTTAAAACTCTAACTCCAGCTGTACTAGAAGTTAAGATCCACATGACTCCAACATCCTACCTTTATTTTAAGATTGGAAAGTAATTTATTCACTCACAAGGTATTGTTTCATTGCGGGCTGATTAAGGAGTCATGACTTTTATAAGTGAGCACCTTAATGTCCTGAAATCACCAGGAAAATATTCAGGTCAGTGATGTGCAAACATAACACTTTTTTCTCTCTACGAGATCCATTTAAAGGTGCAACAATCTTAAAACATCTCCCATGACACCCTCACAAGGTAAAAATAATTCCTGGAGACATTAAATTGAAAAATGTAATTGGAAACTCTTTGATTTTAGTACTAAAAGGAGAAGGCAAAACTGGATTTTGTTACTTACGTATTTCTGCAAGGGACAGTTTGGCCATTAAGATTATTCAAATAAATGTCGTTTGTTATGGTCTCTGAGAAGGCACGCTGACAATAACAGACAAATTAAGAGCCACATTCACCATCTGAGACATATTCCTTATTGGCCACACTACTCACATTGCCTTAAAGGCTGAAGAGATGGCAAAGGTGTTGGCATGACTGCAGAGAAAATATGGATCAGAGAGCAATTTTTTTATGGTGTTGAAGGACCGTGGGCCTTCTAGTTCCTTCACATCACTGGAACAGCAGAAATTGAATAATAGTTGGACTTGAGCCCAATGCAAACACTTGCTGCTGAATGTACTTTAGCTGACACGTTCATGAAAGCCAAAATGTCACATGAAAATTAGCATCAATAAAATTTTAATACAGAGGGTCCCTGAGATTTGGGAGTCTCTGGTCTTTTCTGACATGATTTCATATATTAACAAAACACAAAACTTGGTAAGCAGACAGCATTCAAGTCAGCACAACTCTGCTTTAAATTGTTTTCAGGGAAAAAAAGGTTTCATTCTAGAGACAGTAAAAAATTTCCTTAGAAATTGTCAGGGAATATTTTTCCTCTGTCAGTTCTCATATTATTCTGCATACATTTCTAGATAGTTAAATAAAAACTCAATAGGTTAGGTCAATATATGGCCATCAGTAGCAACACCATTAACGTGTCATCCCCACTTAAGCTATTATTAATAACAATGCTTTCCTTAGATGGAACTGTCTAGGAGAAATTCTGAGTAAGGTTTTTATTTCTGTGAAGTGCAGCGTGTCCCACGCCAAGGCTCCGTTTACATCTGTATGAAGGGACTGCACGAAGGCTGTTTGATGGATTCTGCAGTAGAAAAAAAAAAGGGCTGTGCATCAGACTCATAGCAAAAGTGATTCTTGCACTAGAAAGCTTAAGTGTAGAACTGAAAAGAAAAATGATCCTGCCTTCCCTCTCTGTGAGATTTTGATCATCATAGATTAAACCAGAGCATTCATATAAGTTATTTTGTGATTTTATTAAAATCAAAACATTAGTCTTCCAAATCATCTTTTCTCTTCGTTTTAATCCTTCTGGCTAAAATGTTTTAGGTTTGGGTCTAAACTGTGTCCCCATCTCCACCACATCTTTCCTAAAGAAGGTGGATGATTTTCCACTGAAAAAAAAAAATATCCATTGGACAAAAATTTTGTTTGTTGAAGAGACAAATTTTCCATTGAAAAACAGTTTCAACAAAAATTAATTAGAATTTAGTTATCTATAACATATCCCAGATGGAAGAGTTGGGAAGTAAAAGAAGTGACATTCAAGAAAGTTACTTTTTTCCTAATGATTGTACAAAGATCAGTGAGCAGAAGAATTAGTGATAAAATGCAGGACACACGTCCAGAATGCTATCCCTAGGATGGCACGCCTTTTATTATGAAGAACTTTAGAGGGTAGGAACTCCTTTACTTTGAGAGGAGATGTTTTCACTCTCAGTTTTGAGAATGCAACAGTTCCTGCTGTAAATTTGAAGATGGAGCAAAGAAAATTGACAGCACTCTCAACATTCAATACAGTCCCCACATACCAGACTTAGTGCAGCAACTGCAATGCAAAAATGCACGTGGCCTCCAAAAGAAGAGTGCACACTTAGAGGACCATGGCAGCCATCCTAGATACTGCCGAAGATACAGATACAAAATACAATCAAGATTGTCAAAAGACTTTCAGAAAGGGCACAAACTGAGTGAACAAAATACCATGAACGTGCCAGCAATGTAACCTGGTCGATCCAAGGATAAAAGGAGGCAGTGCAGATATTCATGCACAACAGTAAGGAATTATGACCTAATTTCAGAGAATGGTTATAGCCTGACTTCTACAGCCAAAGGTCTTCTGTTCCAGACACTCCCTGGAAGGGAGTGAATGCTCCATTATTGGTGATGAGCTGCTGCTAGGTAGGACAAGAGGGGCATACGTTTGCAACTCTCTCACAACTGTGAAAGAAAGCAGCCTCGACTATTTCAGTCATTGAATTATCTTGCTAAGTATGCCTAAAAGTTTCTTCTTGTCTTAGAAGGTGTCCAGGAATGTCCCAGTCCTGTGAAACCGACTGGTTCACAGATTCTTTGGTTGCTGAAGATCACAGCAGTTGGTTATTTTTTGGTTTTCTGGTTCATTCAGATAATAATGATAAAAAGAATAACTAACTCTGCTTGTAACTCATTGAGTTATACAGGACACATATTGCTGTGGTTTCTATGACAAGACTGTAGCCATCACCTGCTATCATCCACTCAAGCCCATGGCAGTCAGTCTCAGCATTTTTTTCTCATTTCTATGAAGTGTGGTTCCCAGAGTCTCATTCTCTTCATTTCAAACAGGACTCTCAGAAATTTCTTCCAAAATATCAAGGCATAACTTTCATAACTCCAAAAACCCAAACTTGGTCTATACAATTACTTCATTTATTTTTTCACATTAAAAAGTCTTTCTACACGTGGCTGAGTAATACAAATCACTCATTTATGACATTTTTGTCAACTGCTGAGTACATTATTCATGAATACATATTTATTACTGCTGAAC
>NW_009219741.1:0-7618 GCF_000690835.1 Fulmarus glacialis
ATATTATATTTTATATAAAAATATAAAGAAAAAACATCTAAAAATGAAATCACTCAAAAAGGCAAATAAAGTTTAGAAGTCTAGGGAAACATTATTAACAACTATTCAAGTGGTTTAGCAAATATATCATCAATACGGTATCAAAATAAAGAAAACATTTAGAATATTTATAATGTAATTCTGTATTTAATTTATCATTCAGGTCAATATTTCTAAGTCAACTTATTCCTACAACTTAAAAGTAAACACCTAAATACATAACTTCCACCAAACTGGTGTTTAAGTGGACACCAAATACTTTGCGGGCTTTCATTCTTCCACGCATTTTCACAATGCTACATAGTTTTAAAGAAGTGAAGAACACTAGAGCACTATTTGCTCCAACTCATTTCTCCTTGGACAAAATGATTAGGATGATAATTTGGAATACTTTGGGTAAGTAAAAAACAACCCCAGAGAACTAACGGGGACTAATAGTTCCTCTTGTCTCACTCAGGTTGATTTTTGTGGGAGTTTTAGCTGTCTTTGGGGGAAAAACAAATGAACAAACACAAACACCACCCTAAGAAGCTACAGTAAGTTCTTCCTATTTGGTTAAATAAGTATTTGACACATTGTTTTTCCTATATGAAGGGGAAAAGCTGCTAATATGATCTGCCCTCACTTTTATTTGAGAGGTTTTCTAGCACTTTTTAAATGCAAATAAGCTTATGTCAATACCTCGGTAACGTGGGCCATCTGGTGCTGTGGTACCAGCTGACTGAGAGGCAGCAGTTCACTTTTATTGCTGAGTTTAAGCTGGCAATTTAGTCTCCAGTTTGGGGAAGAAAAACAGCATTTGATATACCACCGTTGAAAGATAACCTCTAACTGACCCATTCCTGTCACTTAAATCAACTCTACACACAAAAAAGAGCCAATTTCAAACTCAAAATGCAATATAATAATCTAAACTTACAGTGTCAAATAGTACTTCAGTTAATCAAGTTTAACTGCTGCAATCCTTCAGAAACATTCATCATCCTGATATGTTCAGCAGAATGAAAAAAGTCTTAACTTTGAATGTTAATATTAGTTTGCAAAAGCACAAGTAGTTTGTGAAGAAAAAACAGTTTGTTCTTTACATCCTAACCATTTAACTTTACTCTCCCAATACAATATAATCTGTCTTAAAAGGGCTTACTTTCAATAAATCAGATGTGGTTTCATGGTAACTACGGCCTTCAATATGCAGTATTTTACAGTGAAACCATCACAATGCTGTCATGAAAGTCTTTAATTGATGCAAAACCTCTAAAATAAAGACCACAGAAAGCTACACAGTGCTGAATCCAAGCACTGTCAAAGCATTCAGTGCCACAGACTTAGCTGAACTTTATAATTTTGCACACCAGAAATACTTGTCAAGTTTTCCAGGGACAGTTTTCCAAAACACTTCTGGCTTAATTCTGGATTGCTAGCACTGAAGCACGTCAAGATTTTCTTTATTTAAAAATTTTAACTACATAAAAAGTTGAACCCTACAAAAATCTGAAAGTTTTAGGCATATGAATTCTCTCCCCCTTTACTTTTGGAGCTCACCAAAACCTCAAGGTGTCATACCTAGTTATGCCTTTTTTAATCTGAATTTGTACTGCAGATGGACATAAGAAGGTATGTTTTGGAAAAAAACTAGAATTGTCCTAGTTGCTCTGAAATTCAAGAAGTCTCATTCATACAACTCAATCCAAGTTCTCTGTTCTAAATCAAATATTGTGCAATGGAAGTACTTTGCTAAATGAAGTACTTCATGCAACCCACTTTTATTAGCAGTCTTGCCAACTGCATGAAGAGTTTCCTGTCCATTCTGTACAGAGTATACCATTTGATCGTCCGCAAACACAGTCTTCCTCAGTCCATTCTTTGCAGCTCTAATGGCCTCGTTTATCCTTGGGGCACCCAAACTCCGCAGCTCACACACTGGCCATTTCCCTCATAATCCTGATCTTTCAGCCCAGATGACCAGACTGCAGCCCATCTCCTTCCCTTCTATGCTTCCCTTCAGTGGAAAACAGGTACAAGGTGGATGGAGTGCACACAGACCCTGTTCCAACATGCTGCATGAAGAAACAGCATAGAGCTTACCTAAAGTGCTCCTCTGTGCTATGAGCAGAAACTCTACTTAAAAACAACTGTACAGTTTAAATTTTAGTTCAGAAAACTATTATGAAGCTTTGGTAGCTCCCTCACACACCAGTAGAATATGTAGGCTATGTATTCTTTTTAAAGTCACCAAATTGCTGTAAATTGAGCACATTCAATTACCTAAGGATGAACAAAAATCCTACTCAGTAGACATACTAGAAATAAAAAGGAGTTCAGTGTTTTACTCTGTTCCCAAATGGAGAACTCGTTCAGTCAGCTTAGGCAGCAAAGAAAAAAAAAAAGATGATCATGGCTGATTTGGGAAACGTCACCAACTTCAGCTGTGCAAAGGCGTAATTAGTAAGAAGGGAAAGCTCCTCAGCAGCTGATGAAAGGGTGGGCAGGATGATGAAGTTTAAAAAAAAAGGGCTATTAAAAGCCTAGCTGGTTTTTCTCATCTACAAATGAAAAATTTTCATGTGTTACCATCAACAAAACAGGTAAGATTGGTGGTCAACCTACAGACTTTCTTCCCTACCCACTACTGGAATGAGCTCTTAAAGTATCAGGTTTATTTTTTTAGCCAATTTAAAAATCTCTTAAACCTAGTGTGTACAGAACATCTAAAAATTGCTTTCTTTGCATGACAGTCTGCCTTGTGCTACTATTCTTGCTATTGGCCCATAAAAAGCATTAAGCAGTATGCGATTAGCTCAGTTTGATTATTTATTCTTTCAATTCAACACATTTTATATTGCTGAAATTCATGTTTCTGTTGCTTGCAAACAAGCTGGGCTTTGACTGGACACCTCAGCTCCACATAACCTTGCCCCAATTTTCATGTCATAAAGAACTGTATAATAATTGTTCCAGCAGTTTTCTTGCAATTTGTTTTTTTTTTCCTCCAAAGTAACTGTAAGGATAAGGTTATTTTAAGCCTGAGCACTGAGGAAACTTGAGGTCTGTAATTGTGGAAATGGCACAGGGAGAGGGGGAGGAAGGAGGAGGAAGGACCCTGGGTAAGTTATGCAAGCTTCTTAACTTTCTTCAATTAGACTGAAAAAAACATTACAGCTGCCAGTAGTTTCGCAATGTCACTTATTTTATTAAAGAATACTGCAGATCTGATGTGGAACATCAACTGTTGGCTGCTTCCAACAAAACATTAGTCACCAGACTAGACTCAGTCTCTATAGCTGACACAGTAAGATCTTGTTGTATTAAAAATCACCCAGTAATTTTGTCACAGAAAGTGGAACAGCCCAGAAAAATAGAGTCAAACAAGTATCCTTGCTACTCACTGTTCTGCAGTAGATCTCTCTGATCTTGAGGAAATTCTACTCTACATCTGAAATCACTGTCTCCAACTCGAACGTTCATAAAAAATGTTTCCCACGAAACCCGCTTTAAGGACATGATGATTCTTACTGAAAAGTAATTTCAGTAAGAAAGCCCACTATTGTTAAATCAGTTAAAAGATGATTTTCTGTTCTTTTTACTTATCAAAGCGTGCTAATCAACAAAGTATCTTTTATGCCATAATTGCCTGACACATTAATGCAATACTGGAATAATGCAGTTTACTAAATCAATGCTACAAGCTTTCAGCAATATTTGAAAATGCAACAGAAATCATGCTAGACGTTTAGCTTGTTAAAGGGTAAAGATCAGTTAGTCACTGGAGGAAGGCTCTTACGCAGATGTAGGAGCAGATTAGTCAGTTCTATGAAGCAGAGATCAGAACACGAGAACTGAATGTGAACGTTTTAATTTTTTAGGATGCATATGCTTGTTTTAAGAGCTAAGAAACTTAAACTCAATATAAGACAAAAGATAAAAAAGAAGACACTAGGAACTTAAGACTTGTAGGAGTACATGACACTTGGAAAGACATCTGAAGTTTTCTATAGCTTCATTTCCAACTTTTTACTAGTTTAAAGCCTGTCATTTTTTCCATCTTTACCGATTCCTCTACAGGATGGCTAAAACACTGCTTGAATTACCTTAATCAAGAGAAGTCTCAAAATTGTGGTAGAACTGCCAATTGCTTGGTCATGTATTTTTAATTCATTAGCTTTCCAAGCCTGGAATGTCTAGACTGGAGATATACCATGCCTGCAAGAAAGACGACCGCTGACTTCACATATGAAGTGTCCAAAGAATTCTCATATTCTGTTTCCTTCTCCAGAAAGCTGAAAACTGGGATAAATAGCCAGCTACTGCTTGATGTGATTGCTGAAAACATGATACTATGGTCAAGATGTCAGCATTTCCCTACTGATTAAACATGTAATATTTAAAATATCCTATAAACAGTCTCTAATCAGATGTGAAGTGTATCATTATTAGTCAAACTAAGAAGAATATTAATGTTTATCAGCTCCCTGAAGCAGAATCATACCACAAAAGCAACAATGTATTATTCCATATATAAAAATAAAACCTTTTGGTCCTCTGTCTCACCAGTACTTTCCAATGGAAACGCAAGCATTTGATACAGTCTCTTTCCTTTGGATTCTAGAAGGTGACTGCAATTTTAAAACATGTAAAGTTTACAGGCTGTGTCTAAATGTGGTTTATTTTGAATGATCCTTAGATGCCTTGAAAAGCCCGAGCTTAAAGAATCTCTTAAATTAAAAAGATGACACATAGATGAGTTCCATTTGAGCTATCAGTGCTGACACATTAATAATGAAATAAAATATGCTGCAGTATTTCAAACATTTTGCAGCTGTTACAATAGCACTGTTATCTAATGCAGATATATTTACCAAATTCCACATTTTGTAGTACAAGCATTTAAATCAAAATACTTCTTTTTACTTGCTTAATCATTAAATGGCAATATAATGACATTTCAAATGTAAATCTAATCAGTGGCATTTCAATTGGTTTTTATTTCAAGTATTAGGGTAGTCCCTCAGCTGTAACGACGCACTGTTATCTTTTCTCCTCACGTAACGAAGTATTCCCAGCCATGTGACAAGGTTCAGGCATCCTTGCAAAGGGAAACGCTCTCTCTCCCAGACCAAAAGTAGAGCTTTGGGTTTTAGAAAGTTAGGATTTCCAAACCACAGCAATGTTTTTAGCCTTTATAACTAAAGTATATTGTTCTAAGGACCAGAACTTAATTGGACTGGATGCCCTTGTAAAACTTCAATAGTCAACAATTCTAGTAACTTTATTGTCATCCATAAATATGCTTTAACCCCCTACCATATGAATAAGGATATTCTTTTCCACTAGCTAAGTGAAGCTGTGCAAATTGTCACAACAAAGTTTGCTTCTGTGTTAACTTATTCCAAAACTGCTTTCCAATTTCAGAAAAAAGATATTTGTACTGGGGAGGGGCTTTTTTCCCCTCCAAGTGTGCACGTATTTTTGTATTTTGTTTTATTATGCAAAATAAACAACTTCTATTTGAAAACTGAACTAGAAATACATCTGCAATCACAATGTATGAATACACAACATTTTTCATAATTGTAACACAGCACTATTGGGGAATAAACTGACAGATGGAGACTCCAATGCATTCTGCGAACTACACTGCAGATCAGAACATACTAATGGATTCACATCATCTGAGAGAGGACATCTGTCTTAGGAGAAATTATTGCATTTAGTACTTAAACTACCCATTCCATTTTTGATTAATATTAATTCTATACAGAAGTGTACATGATTTAATTGTACCTATGTTGCTAAGGCTGCTCCTTATGCTTTAATATAGCTGCGTAAAGAAGCACCTTAACTGGTTTGTCTGTCATGTTTTGTGACGTGATCTAGTTGAGTATTTTCAAGTTACCTAGAGTTATTAATTCAATTCTGTAAATTATACACTTACGTTTAAAATGGATTCATTTACGAAAGACAGTATTAAGTGACCATACAGCGCTCAATAAAATTGAAAATTTTCTGTGCAAGAATAGCAATGGTACATCTTAAAAACCTTCATTATCTGAGTTCAAATCTTAACAAATCTTAAATCACTTCCCTCTTCCCCCAAACACATTCCTCATCGTATGGTCAACCAACCTCTGTATGCAAGCAACAGCACAAATAAACGATTCATATGGATTATCCAGATTATTATTCATACATACACACACACATGTATATACATATACACATATACACATGCACATTAAAAATTTCATTTTTTTTCAAATCTTTCTACATGTTTAATACTATGCGTAATTTTTAAATAACTGGAAAAAATAAACTATTCTTACCTTTTCAACTGCTAATTGTTTTGATGGTTTTTCTGATTCTCTCTCTCTCTTTTTCTCTTCTTTCTTCTTTTCCTTTTCCCTCTGCAAAAAAAAAAAAGGTATTTTGCCTGTACTCAATAACAATGCCTTTGCAAATATATTGAATGTCCACAGTCATAAAGAATATAAACAGAGATCTTCAGTTACTCCCTTTCAATTCAGAGTTTATGCTTCTATCGGCTCTGCTTCCAGAAGTGACTCATTCTGCTCAAATGGTACTACTAAAAATATTGTAACTTTGAGAATTCAAGAAATTCACTATTTCACCTGCTCATCTGCATTTCTTTTTATAAGCAGAAGGAAAAAAAGAACCAGTGTTGCTTCTCCTAAGCTAAGCAGATCTGAAAAGAAAAAAACATCTACAAGTACTCCATTAACTCTGATAACCCTTGTCATTAGGACAGATGCCAGTCTCTTTGACCAAAGAACTATAGTAAGGTAATTTGCATGCAGCTTTCTGTAGACAGTTACTAATTTCTAAAAGCTAATCTAGTAGTCTTAAAAAAATACTCCTGAATGTAAAAAGTTGACTTGGGTCATATGACAGACCCACTGAGTTGTAACACAACATTAAGTTGTTCCAGAAAGAGAAAACATAAGAGATCCCTTTACTTTGAATGCATTATAATGATATTACAGAAGTTTTTTCATTTTAGTTTTGAATTAATAAATAAGGCAATATTACAGACCCAGTCTGACTGAAGAAAAGCATAAAATATTCCTAAAGGCATCATAACATACAGAAGATAAGGACTTTTTAGGCCAGCAATTGCTTTGACACAGTGTTAGTAGGGATTTACCTTGTACAACTACAGCATAGTACTAGTGAGTATACTCAAACATTAAAATGGATGGAACAAGAGTTTACCATATGGAATAAAGGAGACGGGACAGTAGCTCCTAAATGTTCTTTCAGTCATTAGACTTGGATCCCTTTGTTCAAAGCTTCAAAACACCTTTGTTCCACAAGACACTTTTTTAGCAAGTTTCCCAATATTACGAGGAAGTTTGATAGGTTAGATAACTGTCCATGCAGCTCCAGCATCAAAAATAAAACAGATTACCAGGCTACAAGTTTCTGTCAATAAGGATTTTTTTTTTCTTTTTAACATCCAATATATATAATTTTTAAATCTGTGTAACATGACATTTGGTTAAAATAGTTCTAACACTAAGATGAAGGGGTTTTTTGCAGGTTTTTCGGGGGGTTGGGGGGGGTG
>NW_009219742.1:0-8592 GCF_000690835.1 Fulmarus glacialis
GTGGGGGTGGGGGCGGGAAGGGAAGGGAAGGGAAAAGATTTCATTCTCTTATTGAACCATCACAATTTTTTTCAGAAAAAAAAAATAGCAGAGTGACTACAATTTTCAAGGAACTTACTTCTTTTTAGAAACTGAGAAACAGTGCTACACAACAACAGTAATAACACATTTCCATGACTACCCACTTGGAAAAGAAGTGTCAGAATGAGAAAAGCAAAATGACATATATGGAAGGCAGTTTCATGATAAAAGAACATTCAAAGAAAGCCAAAAAGAATTAAAAAGAACAACTAAGAAAGAGGCACTGAGATAAAAAAACCCAATGATTCAATGTTCTCTTTTTAGACCTTCCTCACTTGAGTTATTACCACATTTTAGATAAATGAAGTCACCATTTTCAGATCTATCTAAAAACTACATGATCTAACAAACAAAAGGGCAAAAGTCTGACATTACAGGGGAAAATGCATTATTACATACATTCTATTGGGTGGACTAAAACACTCGATTTACTTAAGCCACAGAATATTTATAAATGAAGAGAAGTGATTATCTTCCTCCATAGGAAATATTTAGGAATACTTTCTTGAAACATATTAAAACAAACAAAAACAAACAGTGTGAGGCATCAAATAATCAGAAAATTGAGGTGATTTAGCCTTTCAGAATTAGAAGGTAACATAGTCCCTCTGAAGCGAATGCAGTTAAAGTAATGGCTGAAGATCTGTTCTTGAATGCCAAAATAATGCAGCAATACAAGCAGAGTTGTTCATTACCCTCTTCTACTCATTCCAGTATGATTATTCAATTAGTGAGCCAAAGAACAACCTTTGTCAATTAACCAAATGGGGGGGA
The DNA here is from genome assembly GCF_000690835.1 of Fulmarus glacialis. Classification (NCBI taxonomy): domain Eukaryota; kingdom Metazoa; phylum Chordata; class Aves; order Procellariiformes; family Procellariidae; genus Fulmarus; species Fulmarus glacialis. The sequence continues at coordinate 856 of NW_009219742.1, forward strand.
CACTCCTTCCTAAACTTAGCTGTTAACTATCTTCTGTTCTGAAGTAGGAGATTTGATTGTATTGCTTTTAGGTTATTGCAACAAACAATTAGTCAAACCCTTGATCCCCTATCTGAACACAAATTCAGTGATAGAAACATAAAAAAGAAAAACTGAACGTTAGCAAGGAGTGAGATTTTAACACTATCACAGAATTTTGCAGGGCCGATAATCCATGCATACAGAACCACAGCTGGTGTTTCCTCTCATAAGAAAGAAGTGCACTTTACAACAGAGCAGAAAGATCAGACTAGCATTATAGGTACCATAACTGTTGAAAATTGATCCTCAGTTGTCATTTCACTCCCTTCCCCACAAAAAATAAGCCTCAAACATTTAATATATAAAAGCCTGAAATAAAAGCTATATAGGTTGGGATCATTTTTGGATAGCTACATTTCTAAGGGTGGACTAAGAGCTGATTCAAGTAGTCTTGGTCATTGGGTACAGCTCAAACAGAAGATTAAAGAATTGTAAATGTAGCTGCTGTTTTGGATTTGATTGAGAGGAAACAGGATGGAGTAGGTAAGTTGTTAATAGCATCTCAGTTAAACTCATGGGGGAGCTTGACTCTGTCAGTTTAAATGTTTAGTCTATGCTCAGCGAAGAAATATGTGCCAAGAGGATGGTAAACATTACAGTTAATTTATTGCCTGAAACAACAGCAGTTTTAATTGATTGACAAATGAACAGAAGCAAAGAATAGGAAAAGTAAATGAAAACACTGTAAGAATGGACAGCTTTGTAATTGGAAATTGTAAAGGTCACTAAGCATGGCTTATTGCTATCTGTTTGAATGGAATCATTACCTTGCGGAAATCTTTATTTGGAGCCTGGATATAACATTGACTTTCATGAAATAAGGGTTTTTTTTATGAATACTTTGAGCATGAATGGACACAGCAAATGTGGAGTTGTGCTGCTTCTGTAAAAAGTGACAAGACAATTATACACCATTACTAATGTGCACTTTTGACCCAGTCTGAGATTATGCAATACATTGTATTTCTGGAGAACATTGTTAATCTGGGCAACAAGAAATAAAAAATATTAAAAGATTTAGGAGATCAAGAATCAGACTAATATTAATTTAATTTAAAAATGATTTTTTAACAAATGAAATAAGCATTTATGATATAAAAATGAAAAAAGTTAGATGACTTGACTAAATTCATAACCTAAACATAAACTAGAAATTAGATATATCTTTCCATGCTTCTGATATTATTGAAACACTGTTTTAAATATCCCAAACACCACTGTTGAGAACATTATTGCCCCAAAGCTGACATCAGTGCATGAAATTATTTCCATTAGAAATGTATAAAAGTTCTTCAATCTCCCCTTAAATAGAAATATCATTCTCCACAATATTTTTGTTTGAATATATATATACACGTATATGTATGTATATATAAACTGTTCAAGAGTTAGGAAAAAACCTGTTTCCTTTGGGGGTTAGTCTTCAGCTAAAGACATCCCTTTTCTCAGTATTTTTTCCTGATATTTAGAACATTTGTTTTAATCCATAACCTAAGAGCTGGTGCCCATATAGGTATTCTTTAGCATACACATTTTTCAAGACAGAAATATCTCTACCCTTTTGCCTTGAACAACATATTTTTGAAATTATTAATATATGGTGAAGTAGTTTAAATTTAACACAGTTCTTTATTTGTCTGAAAACTCTTTCAATGAAGTTTCTTTCAGCTGATTGAAATTTTATTCTTTCATACTGACTAGGTCATCCAATATGGAAGTGAAATCACCACATCACATTTCATTGGCTTGAAAGATGATTCAATATGCAGTTTAAAATGCTGACTATTCTCGTCAGTGCAGGTTGGGAAACTCTGTCACAGAAAACCTCTATTTGCATCAAAAGTGAGTATTAAAAGCAAAAGAAATATTCCCAGTCACAAATTTGGTGTCCTGTCACTTTTTCTTTTGTAACTTTAACAAGCTAAGCTTTCACAACAGAAAGTTGCTATCAATAGCCTTTAGCTTGCCTCTTGAGGGATAACTATTTCGTACCTCTCCAGTGTCAAAAATACGAAGTTTCAAATCAATTCTGAAATTGGCTGTTCCTCCTAATGAAGTAACATTTGCAGTGTTCATTACTGTGTTACACATTTCTTCTAGACCACAGTGAAGGTTTAAAAGAACAGCCTTACAAGTAATTCACTTTTGTACTATATGAAACGCTTTCTGCCATTTTAATACATTGCAATGTTGTTCCCTTTGTGTGCTGTCCTACAGGCAGTTTTTACTCCACTGCAGTGGAAGTGGGCATTCTGAAAATAAGTTTTCCATAAAGAGGATTGAGAATCATTTCACCAAACTTCTCAGTGTAGATATTTGTATTGGACCTAGTCCTCCAGACTTGCTTTAGTGTTATTGGAGAATATGGCACATCTGGACTATTTCAAGTATCTACGTGAGAATCTGATAAATCACTCTCAAGCAGTGCCTATTTCTCTCACTTAGCTATAAAGGGAGTTCAGATGTTCGATATGCTGGCCCCCACAAATGACCAATGCCATGGAGGTACTCTGAAGTATCCCACCTCATCCCTCTCCAGGAGACCACAAGTTCAGCGTCCAATCTGTCAGGCCTGTCCCAGATAGCCTGGCACATCTCACATGCTGTCATGGTTAGGTAAAGGACTTGTGATCCAACTAACTAGCTGAAAGGTAGGTGTCTAGGTACCTGGAGTGCGATGCAGTTCAAGATTAGTATCTTTCAATGTAGATTTACTGTCTATATGTGAGTTCTTTTGTAGGCACCCCTTACAGTCAGAGGTGATCTATGGCTTCATGTACCTCCTAAACAGAGGCAGCTAGTGCCTTTTGAAATATCCTAAGGTATTTGAGAGCTCTGCAAAGGGCTCACAGATAGGCTAAATGACTCTTGTGTGTCCCTCTGGACTGGCAGGTAAAGGCCAGCTGGCCAGAGATAGTCCAGGACATCTCAGGCATCCTCAGACACCCAACTGCCTTGTACTGTTACTTAGTAAAAGCAATGCATCCTTGGAGAGAATCTTCTCAAACTGTGGTAGACACCTGTTCAGAAGAATAACTTCTTAAGCTTAATTGAATAAAGGCTCATTATTTTGTCTAAACACAGCTGTATACTGCCATCTGAGATGCCCTAGTATTCCTTGTCCAAGGGTACCCATAATATTGCTATTCACCAACACCCTCCAACAAAACTCAAAATTAGTATTTTCCTTTTTGTGAAATATTCAAACTTCTTTTCTGAACGGTGAAGGTAAAAATCATTGTAGAAGTCCCTTAATAGTTTTTGCCATTAATTTAATCTACTTTATTTATTACTTTTTCTCTAATACTTCTTTTACTATTGCACATTCATAAGAAACTTTTAGATTTATTTATGACATGCTTATTTATTTTCCTGTAAATGAACTGACTGCATATTCTTGTTAATAGCCTACTTTTCAATTCCTGTTATATTCCCTTTCCTCTTTCCTTCAGTCTCTCAGCAGTCCTTTTTGATGTCATATTTTGCCAACATTCTTCCGTACTGTGAAATATTACAGAACTAGGACTATTTTAATGAGCTGCCTACTATATTAAATAGTTGTAACTGTTTAATACCTCACTATACTGGAGGGACATTACTTAAATTTAAGTATGTGAAAGTATAACATTGACCTCAAATAGCTATTTCTATTTTTATTTCTTAACTTCAAGTTTTACAGCTCTTTGATATATTTTCAGCTCAGTCCTGTTTCAGCCAATCTAACAGGCTCCTTATACAATGAGTTTACTTTTGACTTCCTCTTTTTACACTTAATTAACATTAGTAAATATTTATACTGCTGTCAGAGCCTATGTCCCTATCAAGATTGAGGTCCTATTCTGTTAACTGCTAGGTACAGTACAAACACAAAATTCCATTATATTAATTACTTATGAAAAATGTTGTTAGCTTTCTATGAAGAATTACTTGCTATATGAAATATTCTTCAATTTTCTGAATAGAAAATAACCTTGCTTGATATAAATGGCTTTAATTTGAAGGAAAAATTATATATATATTTTCACACTTAAGGATTAGGATGGGTGTCTGATTATGGCAGCAGTCATATGTTACCTAAATCATAATTATAAATATTATTATTATGTTCAATCAACATGACCATCAGTATTTAACACTGCAAGGTATGCAAAATGAGAACTACAAATAGCTTTATAACAAATAGCCATTCATATTAATTGTTAGTGGCAAAATAGACCATAAAGCAGAAGTTTGCATTCACAGGAAGAAAGAGTGAATATGTTTCTAAAGGAGCTCATACATTATGTATCTTACATAATATATCTTAGAAGCAAAACAGCAAAAAATAGGTTATCTAAGAACATACACAAGAGAAAATTCTAATTCTTATGCATATTCCACTACATATACTAAGCTCATATTATTTCTGAGTAAGTTAGTCAGATAGAAAACAAAATGAATAAGTTCATAGTGGGGACTGGTAGGGCAGGATAACAGTCTAAGCATGGCAAAATTCTCCGTTCTATGAAATTAACAAAAACAGTAGTAATCTTGATGTAAACTTAAGGTTACACAGTTTTGCTTTAGAATTGCAAGACAGAGAGAAAGACAGAATCTGACAGTTACTTACTGGTAATTACAGATCCTGTAATATTTCAGAAAATAAAAATGTGGTTGTGTTCAGACAACATAAATCCAAGTTTAGATGAGGCACCAAAGAATTATTACTCTAACTATCTCCTTCTAAGAAGCATATACTCATAAAATCACTTCATGCCACAAGTTTTGGTCACAAACATCCTCAGATACCTATACTCTGAATTGTCTCAGATTAACGAATCTGTTATGATTTGCAGACGTGTTCTTAAATTCTGCCTATTACCTGGATGCACTCAATCCATAAGACATACTCCTCCTATTTTAAAACAAACCCGGTGCACAAATATCTGAGACAGAATGGGCTCAGGAACTGTAATGGAATATGTTTAAGGATTAAATACAACAAATGTAGCCTGAGTACAATTAACAGATTGGGTTCCTATAGGGATTAGGTGAGTGTGATCAAGCTCACATGTCCAGTCCTTTAAAGCAGGCTTAGTATAATCAGACAATATCGAGGTTAAAGCAGACATTACAGGCATTTTCATCGAAAACCACCAAATGGGTGAAAAAGGTACTTCCCATAACCTAATAGCTCATTTGTTAGAGTGCCTCTAAAAAGGAAAAGTCTTTAGAGTCAAGTCATGAGGATCTAGAAAAGGAAAAGCCTCTGGTCAAGGATACCTGAGCCTTAACATGCAAAAGGAAGATGAGAAAGATATGATTGCCCAGCTGAGTGATGTCGATGTCACCTCTGAAACAGGAGGTAGCAGCAACAGGGAACAGGGTTTGCTTGATGCTTCTTTTAGCATCTAATTTGGGGGAAAAAAAAGATTAAATTTCTTACTTCAAAATGATTGGATTTAGAACCCTTAAAAGGTTTCCAGCTTGATAGCTCAGCTAAAAATTTATATATTCCAGCAGAACAATCTGCATTAGTCACATAAAAAAGTAACACTAGCCATTTTTAACATGTAAAAGAACACAGAAACTTCCAGAACCACCCAAAAACTTCAAATTCAGTAGAAGCAGAAAGAAAATTCTTTTTTTTTTTTTTTTTTGAAACAGAGGTTTCTAAATGCTTTCCAAATGTCTGAGTATTTCAATACATGTTGAAGTGATCAGTATACAGTATAGGACCATATGAGCGTGTTAACCTGAACAAAAGCTACTTTTTTTTACCTAAGCCACTGACATCACTTCCTTGAAGATGAGCTAAAATGCCTTTTTAGAGATGATGTTTTTTGATCTTCTATTTAATTGATGATATCTAATCTTAATTTCATCAGGTACTGTACAGAAGTCCATTTTTTGCAGAGGTGTTTAGCTTTTGTTTCTAGCAAACAACTATATTCTACTCCATTAATTTTTTTCTCCCATTGAAACACTGTTTCTTGATGGACAATGTTTAAAGACTTTTTCCTCATTGGTTGAGGAATCTGTGGACTCCTTCTGACTTCACTCAACTATTGTATTAGTTCACCTCATACTGGCTTAGCTGTGTGATGCTGTGAACATTTAAACATACCCCCAAAAAAGTGTCTCATAGAGTCTACTACTGGCCAAGCAGCACAATTACAGAAGGAAGAAGAATTGAGTACAAATTACATTGACCTACAGTTATAAATCTGGAGAAAGATTTATTGCTAATCTCTGGAAATTTTTGAAATGTCAGATAATATTTCCTGCCTCTTAAAAATATTCCAAAGAAGAAAAGAAATGTATATGCCTAGTTTTTCTTTGCAATTTTGTAGAACTATTTCTCATTATGACCATATGATTTCTGTGAAAATACAATAAAAAAACCCATGGAAGATGAAAATTTTTACTTAATTGAAATCATCAGGACTTAAATCATTGCTTTGAATAGTTCATTCACTGCTGCACATTTTTTACTCAAAAATTAATCTCTAAATATATGCATTCTATGTATTCATGAATAATGAATTCATTCCTATATGCAAAAGTTTCTTCTTGCAGTCACATTTCTGTGTTGAAAATCCAAAGTTTCTCTAATATTTACCTTCATTAAGTCTTCCTAGTAATCACACGAGTGAAGATCTGCAGAATCTAACCTGCATGTCAGCCTCTCTCCTTTTCCTTATCTTCCTGCAATGTTTTCCACCCCTGTCTGCCCTTGTCCTTTTGATGATCAAACCTTCCTCTTCATGCAGAGTGTTTCATTACTTGTCTGCTCTTCTCCCAATCACCATATGAGTAGTTTTCCACTACATTTACCCCTGACCTGAAGAACTTTCCATGGTTCATCCCCACATTTGAGAATTTTCCAGCTGCATCTCAAGTGAGAAAAATGTGAGCTTTCCACTCAGTCTTCGTCTCCTTTGAAGAGAAAATCAAGGAGGAGACAGCTCAGCAGCAGAAGGAGGAAGAGAAGGAGTAGTGTCTGAAAGCCACAGTGACCACAAATGAAGTTAAAACAGCTAACTACAGAAAGCTTGCCTGCACTATCTCATGAAGGCAAAACAGGTAACTGCATAATGAAATTTAACTAAAGTTGCCAGGGGAGGGGAACCTCAATCCATCCTACTCCTATCAGTTTGATGCCAGTGCCAGCTATAGATGCCCAGAGCCTGGAGAAGGATCACAGGTCAGCAGGAGACCACCTGAAGAGCAGCACAAAGGAACTCCAGCCAGTAAGACAGCTTCATCGGGGGCTCAACTTAAATGCCTCTATGCATCGTAGCATGGGGAATAAACAAGGGGAGTTAGAGACGTGCGCACGCCTGCAGGGATACGATCTTATTGGCATCATGGAGATGTGGTGGGATGGCTCCTATGATTGGAGTGTTGGAATGGAAAGATACAGGCTCTTTAGGAAGGACAAGCAGGGGAGACGAGGAGGGTGTCTATGTCAATGACCAGCTGGAGTGCATGGAGCTCCACCTGGGGATGGATGAGGAGCTGACCAGGAGCTTATGGGTCAGGATTAAAGGGAAGGCAGGGACAGGTGACATTAGAGTGCGGGTCTGCTACTGGCCACCCAACCAGGAAAACCGAGCAGATGAGGCCCCTTCTAGACAGATAGGAGCAGCCTCACGTTCACAAACCCTGGTCCCC
>NW_009219742.1:8749-8987 GCF_000690835.1 Fulmarus glacialis
GCGCAAGGGCAGCCTTGGCTGCAATGACCATGAAATGGTGGAGTTCAAGATCCTTAGGGCACCAAGGAGGGCACACAGCAAGCTCACTACCCAGGACTTCAGGAGAACAGACTTTGGCCTCTTCAGAGATCTGCTTGGTAGAGTGCCACGGGATAAAGCCTTGGAGGGAAGAGGGACCCAAGAAAGCTGGTTAATGTTCAACCAACCTCTTCCAACAAAGAGGAAGTCAGGCAAAAAC
>NW_009219743.1:0-6524 GCF_000690835.1 Fulmarus glacialis
CGGGGAGGAGATTGGGGAGTGGTGGGGGGAAGTGATGTGACGTCAGAGCGACGCCACGCAGGCGTGATGTCATGCCCTGTGAGGCGCGTGGCTTCCGGTGAGGGGGGCGGCCCTCCCGCAGGCCTGGGCCCAGCGGGGCACAACGGACGGAGCCTCCTTGGCCTCGGTGGCACCAAGGGGGCGCTGGGGAAGCACAAACAGACGAGGTCCCCCAAGACGTGAGGTCAGCAGTCACTGGCCCAGCTACGCTATGACAACACGGCGCTGGCAGAGGCCAGGTTTGCAAAGAGAAATTCCGGACGTGCAGGTCTGAGGCAAGGGGAGCCAGGGTGGCCGCTTTGCAAATGCCACTGAAAATAATATTTCTAACTGCAAAGCATCCTCCATATTGGGCTGCAAGGTAAGAATGTCACGAAGCCTGCCTGGCTGTGAAAAGGGTTGGACTAATTCAAGATACGGTGAAGAAACTTCTCTTGGGGATGGGGTGACCTGTTGCTCAACTCCTTGAGCAGGATGAGTGCTGCTGTTGATGATCCCTGTGGGTGAGAGGAAGGACCAGCAACCTGCATATTTTGCCAAAGAAAACCTTTCGATTAAACAACTGTTGAGGAGGGTGTGGGAAATCGGTGAGTTCTGCAGGATTTGTGTACTTGGGAACAAGACTGTTTGATGATCAGCATACAGATGGAAAATTCTTCTACCTCCAAGAAAGAATTCATACTGAGGTTCATGAGCAGGTTCACTTATCAGAGTTAAAATGCCAGAAAGGCTTTTTAGTATTCAAAAAAAAAAAAAAATCAGGTGCTCCATCATGAAGAAGATAGAAGGGAAAAGTCCTCTAAGACCATGGTAACTATCTTCTGTGATAATTAATGGCACAATGCTGATGGCAAGACTTCAAGAATAAATAAAGTATTAGACATTTGCCTTTCTACATGGAGGAAGACGAAAAACCAAAAGCTGGAAGGTGTTTTATCTCCCCTCTTCCCCACTGTGAACGATTTAAGATCTGTTTATGGGCAGAAACTAGGCGAGATGGAAAGACTATAATCTGCAAAACACTGTGAAATACAAGAGACTTCAGAAAAGATAGGTAACATTTCAAAGAGATACGTTTAAATGTGAAATCCAGGTCAAAGGAGGAGGTGGTTTGCCTTCAGGAGCACCTTCAAACACAGAAGGTAAGCACTGCTGAGAGTAAGGGTAAACATGACTCAAGTACTAATCATTTTAAAAACAGAAACTGATAAGCTCAACACCACAAAAAAATGACTCCATTGTATGAGTAACAAGTGGGTCCAGCCAACAGAAAGGACCCATACTTAGCTGTCGTGGTTTAACCCCAGCCGGCAACTAAGCCCCACCCAGCTACTCGCCCACTCCCTGGTGGGATGGGGGAGAGAATCGGAAGGGTAAAAGTGAGAAAACTCGTGGGTTGAGATAAAGACAGTTTAATAGGTAAAGCAAAAGCCACGCATGCAAGCAAAGCAAAACAAGGAATTCATTCACTCCTTCCCATCGGCAGGCAGGTGTTCAGCCATCTCCAGGGAAGCAGGGCTCCATCACGCGTAACGGTGACTTGGGAAGACAAACGCCATCACTCCGAATGTCCCGTCCCTCCCCCGCCGCCGCCTTCTTCGCCCAGCCTTATATGCTGAGCATGATGTCATATGGTATGGAATATCCCTTTGGTCAGTTGGGGTCAGCTGTCCTGGCTGTGCGCCCTCCCAGCTTCTTGTGCACCCCCAGTCTCCTCACTGTGGGGGTGGTGTGAGAAGCAGAAAAGTCCTTGACTCTGTGTAAGCCCTGCTCAGCAGTAACGAAAACATCCCTGTGTTATCAACACTGTTCCAGCACAAATCCAAAACACAGCACTATACCAGCTACTAGGAAGAAAATTAACTCTATCCCAGCCAAAACCAGGACATTAACAAATGTAATTACTGCACTTAGCTTCCTTATGCCTCAATGTTCTGCTTATAATAAATGGCCTTGAAAAACAGCATTTTTATAGAGAGTGGTTAGTTTGCAAAGCTTTGTGAGGTCCTCATCTGCTCCTTGCTGTGGTTAGGCAGGTACTGCTCATCACTCAGTGAAGTGAACTAAGAATATAAAAGTAACGATGGCAAATCAAGCAAAGGCCATCCTAGTACAGTTTTTTTTGTCTTTAACAGCAGCTCTTTCCCCACAATAATCTCACAGACCTCTGTGATCTACAGCTGAAGGACTTTCTGAACCAGACTCGGTATCTTCACATTCAGTATATTTACTCGTCATTAATGTTTTTCTCCTCCACAAACTCACCCACATGCTTTTCAAACTCAGGTAAGCTTGTAGCATCCACACTGGATAATATGCTTGCTTCATATATAATTTTGTGCCCTCTAATTATATGTAGCTAAGCTGTTACGTAACAATCCCCAACCTGCCTGCCAAGGGGTGAAATTTATAAGCAGGAGGGAAGGGGAAAAAAAAGTCTTATAAATATCTCTGTGGCAAGCTAATCTTATCTCAAAGCCTTTGTTCTTCAAGATTGCTTGGGGAGTTAATGTTGTTTATGGTTGTGAAAGATAGAAGTGTTTGGAATAAGGGAAAAAAAACATAGTAACGTTTGCTGGAAGTACAGCTCAGCAGAAGAAAGGAGGAGAAGGGTCTGGAGCTATGGAAGCTCTTTGTACAGCTGCTGCTGGAAATGAGAATACTTGTGAGGATCGGCTCAGGGAAAGGAGGATTCAATCAACTTCTGTCTGAAAGCAGGCATTGCTGACTGCATCCCCTGTTTAGGACTTGCCGTGGTCCATCAATTCAATGATCCATCAAAGACAGTGTCCTGTTTGCCAGCAGCTTGTCCTCTTTGTCCTTCAGAAGACATCCTACTGATCCACATAGTCACAATATTCCCCTGAGAAGGGGAACAACACACAAACTTCCACTGCCAGCAGCACCTTATGCTGTCAGAAGTCACCTACTCCCTCAGCCAAAAACAGCAGGAAAACCTGGATTTAGGAGTGGGATCCCCATATTGAGCCCTGCTTCCTTGGCTGCAAAAACCTAGTACACTAGAATGCTGCTAAAAGTTTTAGAAAGTGTGACACGGGATCAGATTTATGTCCAAATACTTTGCACAAACTGCTCCAGGCTCTCTAATCCCTCCTGGTTGCTCATTAAAAACTTCCGGCTACATACGGCTTTACCAGTTGTCTAGGAAATCCGGAGGGCCTGAACTGCATTGAACCATGTCATGTTACTGGGCTTCTGCAGTTTTGATCAAGTAAGGCCCCACTCTAAAAGGATATTTTGCCAGTATACCCCAAGAAATGTGCAACGTTGTCCTCGCTGCCTCTATACAGTGTTATGGTATTATCATCACATCGATTTGGGGAGTGTCTGCGTATCAGCCGCAACAGATGGGGTTGCCCTTCAGTGGGCTGTCTGCAAACAAGAACAGACAGTTCAGGACATTCGCTCTAAGTAAACCAGGCAAACGTGGGCTGGGAATGAGAAGTACAACAGATGGGGGCAACAAATAGCACATGATGGGCTGAGAAACAGAAGAGGAGACTCAGCACTGAGGTGGGCAAAGGAGTGCAGAGAAGATGTGGAGAGACTGAGTGAAGGAGAGCATTGGATAAAACAGGCAGAACTAGCATATGGAGGTCCCAGATGACTGTATGAGCTGGCTGCTCTGTGCAGTCACTTCTCTCTGGAGACTTGGCAACCTTTTCAGGAGGGTTCACCGCGGGCTTCACTCCACGGCTTTCTTGTTAGTCTACCAGTCGGAGAGGCACCAGCAGGAAGTAAGACACCTCCTTTGTGCAATCCCGGGCCAGTGGGCACTAACAGGGGGGCCTTCTGGGCCCTCATTTTACCCCCCAGGGAGCCCTTTGCTCCAGCTACCTGTGCACCTCCCAGACATGTGGAAAGAAGAAACACTGGTGCAAAAGTGCTAAGGAGATCAGCATTGCATGATGCAAACTGTAAGCTGGGACAAGGGAGACAGGCCAGAGGCCTTGTACACAGATGGCTATCTATGCGGGACTGGCTTTGAAGGCCTCTGACACCCCAGAGCCCACTTTACAGTGATGCATTTGGGGGTAAGAAAAGGATTTGTAGAAGTTGCTTTCTCTGTTGTTGATATGGAATACCTACACAGGTGCTTCAAATGAAGATCATTTCCCCAGAAAGGAAAATGAAGAGGCAGAGTTTGGAAGCAAGAAGCACAGCTCCAAAACCTCAGCACAAATAGCTTTGGAGGACATGGGAAGGCAAGATGTAGGAGTGCATTTTCTTCAGAAGGCTTGTCAGCTCACAGGACGTGTTCTTGTGGTTGAGATCCAAAAATGTTAAACCTAGGTTAATAACCCATGAAGCATTCAGTCTTGCACTCTTGTCCTATGTAGAAATTTACCAGTAGTGTTCCAAAACAGCATAAAAAGAAATGTCTCCAATGGAAAGTGCCATCCTATCCCAGCTCATACACCTGATATCAAGCGAATTCCCTTTCTAAGACTTTCAGTTTTCACTTGTAGAATCTAACAGTATCTGAGTGTTAGCCTTACCCCAGAACCTAACAGTGGGATCCTTCCTGTGGACATACAGCTCCACTAACTTTATTCTCTACATGGCCTACTTAGAAGAGCAAGTATGTTGATAGGATGACTTTTCTTCCTGGAATAGCTACGCCCATCTCCTACACAAAATCAGCCAGCAGGCTCTCTCTTATGATATGCTAGAAGCTGCACAGGAGTTTGCTGAACAGCTGTCAGCTGGGGCTCTAAATGTGAGTGTGTGTACTGATAGGGTGTATCTCCCTATCAGTTTTGAAGCATGGTGTCATAACTGTTAGGCTGTGCAGATAGCACAAACACAACAATTCCTACAGTCCCTGTTCCAGCAAAGATCCTCTTGACTGAACAAAGTCCCCCCTACATTGGTTTCTGCACCTAAGACCAACCAGGTGACTCATTCTGCTGGGCTGAGGCCTCAGTTAGCAAAGCCAATTAGGACTTTGCATATACATGAGACACTGGCCTTGATGGGGAGGGGGGAGCCATCACCTTCTTTTAGGAAGCACAACCTTGCTCAGAAACACTGTAGAACCTAACAGGTCCTACCCTGCCACTGGGCTGGTGACCTCAGTAAGAGTGGGAACGCCAGAAACCACAGACTAATGAAGGGAGAATAACTCTTAGCAGCTGTTCATGCAGAAGAGCCACTGGAAGGATGCAAAGTCAGGAAAGGCAGCAGAGGAAGTTTGAAATGCGAAGGTGAGGATTAGCAACTGAAAGATCAGTTAGGTACTACAGCCCTCTCCAATGTCTGGGCAGTCAAGGTCGTGGTGATATAGCCTAGGAGAGCCAATCATATCTGTTATGAGCTGCAGTCCTGACCAGGAGTGTGGGTGGTGCAGAACAGTCTTTGAGCACATGGACTGAACCAGGCAAGGCTCATGGGAAGCAGAGAGAACAAGCTGCAAGAAACTGGATCCAGGTCACACAATTAAGATGCTAGCGGATTCTTCCATGACCAGATCACTCACTTGGGTAAATCTATAGAGCCATACTGATCTACACTTACTGAGAACAGCAGGTGCTCCTCCATATTTATTGATTAATACCGATCTGGACCCCATTTCTGCCCTCAGACAAGTATATGTAATTCCCGTAAGAGGCAGTGTGTGCAGCAGTTTAGGACTATAATATGTATCTTTAGGAGAAAAATACCAGGTCAGATGTCAGGGAAAGAAAGTTACAGAGTCTCCACACAAGGAAAAAGTGGTACAGACTGATTAATTTTATTTCTTCTAAAAATTTTCATTAAAAAAGTGTTGCTGGGGATATCACTCCATGGGATCATATTGATCTGAAAGTAACGCTGGGAGGCTGGCTCAGAGGACCCACGAAACTGGAGAACGTAACAAGACATGATATGATCACCAGAAGGCTGCAAGATCACTGTATGCCAGGTTGTATTCTTATATTTTTTCTACAAGCTCTTGCAACTGCCCACCATTAAGAGACAGGTTAATAAGGAAGTGGACTTTGCCTTGACTTTATGTGGTCTTATGTCCCTCAGACCACAGCAGCCAGCACTAATGAGTAAATTGTCAATTATAGATACAAGTTCATGTTGTGTCCAAATGTGCCACAGTAGCCACGAAGAGTCACGAAGGAGAGAGACTGAACTTCACCTTGGTGACAGGTTAGCCAAACAGAATGTGAAAAGAAGAAACATCATCTCCCTGTGGCGCTGAACTGGTTTAACCCCAATGTTCATCACTGCCAACAGACCTGACACAGGCTATGCTTGTGCACAAGAAGGTGTCACATTGTGTTGGCAGTCAAGGAAGAACCTCGTACTGATCAAAGTCAGTTGTAATCTTCCCTCTATGAGTGACTGGCATTGCTTTTGCACCCAGACATGTGCATCACACTGGATTGCCATTTCCTTGGAGGAGAAGAGATGGGGAAGATTTTATTTAGAAATCATTCTTTTTAATTGTCATGGTTTAACCTGGCAGGCAG
>NW_009219744.1:0-6122 GCF_000690835.1 Fulmarus glacialis
TTAATGATTCTATGATTCTAACATCGCTGCACATATTGGGACAATTTTTAGAAGCCATTATCCATACCTATTTCACCACAGACTTACCAGTAAATAATCTCTTTTTCTGGCATAGTTGAAACAGTTCTGGTGATTCCAATATCCAAAGGAAAAACTATATTTTTAGTGAGATAATAGAATGTATAAAAATATGCATGTATTCCTATGGATTTATAACTGGTGAAAATTTGGTTATGCAGGTATATAAAAGTGAAAAATAAAAATCAGTGTCGCATATGCTTAAGAGCAGTAACATATAAGAAATGAGCTAATATTATCAGAAATAGTCGAGGTTTTAATCTATCAACTTCAAGAAATCAGTTCATCTGTTTGGAGAACTCCAAGCACTCAGAGGAGCGCAAATCATGTTTCTCAATAACAAGTAAAGAACGAACAGAGTAATATACTCAGTATGGATTCTGAAAAACAAGCTTTCTGATCTACTTTAAGACCTACAGTACTCTTTAACACACTATGATTTAAATTAAAATACAGTCTGTAAAGAATATTATTATCCCACTGTTCCTGCTGTAGATTCTTAATGGCCACTTCTTTCCAGACTCCCAGATTCAGTCAAGGTAAGAGAACCACTTGATAAATACTATTCTCAGTTCAGCTGCAGTCTCATTTCTTACATCTCCAGCTTTTTTAATATGACTGCAGACCTCACCATATGATACTTACTACGGGTACCCTAAACCTACACTTCCCACAGGGGTCCCTTACTGTATGCAAAAGGCCGACTGTGAACAACAACAAAAAGACCAGCAAGGGCAATCACAGCTCCATGTGAAAACATGCTACCTTTAGAACAAGGAAAAGGTCAGACATAACCCTAGGACCCGAACTGTGACATTACAATATAACAGTACATATGTTTCTTTCTCTTCCAGAGTCTCTCTGAAGCTTTTATAGCAAAAGACCCAGCAAACGCGTGGACTTGTGGAGCTGTCTGCGAACGTGACAGAGGAAGTGCTGTCCTAGTGCTGCCTCCTGAGCCTAGCACAGGCGAGGAGCAGCGAGAAAGCAAATACAGGGTGCTGCCAGGAGAGAAGCAGAGTTGCTGAGTGGCAGGGCTCTGAAAAAAAGAGGGGAGCTGTACCAGAGCATGGTAGAGCCCTCCACCTAGCAGTGCATCCAGCACCTGCCGTCTGGTGATGGCAGGTGCTGCCATCACCAGAAACAAAAGAAGGATTTGAGTCCTTTACCTGCTTACACGGGAGGGAAGGTTGGTAATAAGGTAAGTGCCTAGGCTTTCCTTTCAGGCCTGCTAGCCTCTTGCCGTCTGAAAAGCACGGGGTCAGAACAAACCAGCCCAAAATGCCTCAGAGACATTGATGCCAGGGGCAAGGCAGCATGGGTTATTCTATGGGGAAAGGAGTGAGGCAGGTAACCTGCAGCAGAATAGACCAATATCTTTGTCTATTAATAAAGTAACAACAAAAAAATCCCATTCAAAGATGAATTTTTCTCCTCCAAGGCTATTATTAACCATGCATCCATAAGATTAGAAGAGTCATTAAAAGGGAATCATTAAGATTTAAGGTGTACAGTTTGTTTCCAACTGTTAAACCAAATTGAAGATGACATTTATTATTTTAATATCATGTTTATTTATAGTTTCTGAAACTAAGACATACTTCTTATTTGAAAATATATTTCTTTCCTTCTAATATTTGTTGATGATTTTTCCTTTTTTGACTGTTAGGTCTACTTCTAGAGAAATATAATTTTGGAGCAAGTGTTAGATTTTGACAATTAGAAGAAGGATTCCCATTTTGTTTTCCAGCAAACTTCTGAGAACAAGGGAGGAACAAGCCCACTAGTCAGCAACAGTATCTCACTTTGACACTATTGCTAGTGACAAATAAAGATTTTGGGCACAGCTTAATCACATAGGAAAGAAGCACCTTTTTCCCTTATGAAATATTCATTCTTATATGGTGGTCAAAGCAAAAAAGGAAGGCTTTTAGTAAAGTTAGACCATCCTTAAAGTTTTTAGACTTGGTAGATCATAGAAAGAAAGTAGGAAAGCTTAAATTCAGAGGGTTATTGAAAGATCTAAGAAATCCTGCTGGCTAAACATCTATAGCACTATTAATAAAGACGCTTTTGTAGGTAACAGAGAAAAAAAGATAAAAAGGAGCAATGGGTGAGGGGATGATTTTATACTGTATCTAATGTAAAAGGTGAAACTTATTCTCTGAATACTAACATATTAAAGGACGTTTTGCTAATATTAGCAGTGATGATACTAAATTTGATTTTCTAAGTGTCAGAAAGTGAATGCTGGTTTATATTTAATTTTGTTCTTCAAGGATGGTTTTGCTTTACTGTCAGATGCACAGTTTATAAAATATAAAAATGCTTTGCCCAGTTTCCCAATTTCTTTACCAGGTCTGCATAAATTTGGTTTGCTAATGTTTTAAGCATACACAAGATAAATCCTGAGGTGTAATTTTCAAATTAATCTAAATGTCAAGGCTCTCTGCTTGTTAGTCAACGAGTGGAGTATTTTTAGTGTTTTAGGTCCAGTCTAAACTCTTCAGATGACTACCTAAAATTTTTTTAATATTAAAAGGGTGAGTGATCAGAGCCCTATTTTAGCTCTGTAGGTTCTGCCTACATCTTTGTCACCTCCCTTTGCTTGAAAGGAATCAGAATTGTTCCATGATGTTCTTTGATCAGATAATTCTTGCTCCTCTGTTCATTTTCTTGATCTCCAAGAAGCTTTTTTTTTTTTTTTTTAACATGAAGGCTAATCACCTTCAGCTTACAAAAACACACTTCAGTTGTGAGTTTTATTATGCACTATTGCAAAGAAACTAGAGAGAGAACCAACACCAATATGTTACATTTCTGCAGAGGCTTTTTTTTCCTCCCACCCCATTTGATTATGACTTGCAAGAAGTGTTCTGCAACAAAGGGCTTAAGGGACATAAATAAGCCAGTGCTGAGTAAAAGGTAGAAAATATGACTCACCGACAAGTTTCCCCAAACCAATAAACACAGCAAAAAAGTAGCTATGGAGTCAAACACCAAGGCCAAAAGTTATGCACATTGAACCACAAGCCTCAATTTACTGCAGACATCCCACATTTTCCTGCAAGCACAGACAGAGGCATCCAATTCACCTAAAATCGACCTTTTACTGCAGAAAATGACTGTTTGATTAACTCTGGCTGAGTTGGTATGGGCCTTACTTACCGGCCTACAGCCCATTGTAGCACCTGGCTCACTCTCCCCGCTTTTCAGTGGCTCCATTTTGTGAAAGTGAACTTGAAGAGGCGTGAGCCTGGGCACCCCAGCTCCTCCCTCGAGCGCTCTACCTGCTGCATGACAGAAACATGCCACCATCTTAGGGACGGAAAATACAGCCACTGAGCAGAGTGAAGGAACCCCACTCCCCGCAGCACCCCAAGCCCAGCGGTGCCAGGGAGCCCGCAGTACGCCCGGTTCGGAGCAGGGACACGAAGTCCATGCTTTGACTGTTATCACATGTCAAAGGAGCGATGTTACCACCAGGAATACCGACTGTCGGGAAACGGGTCACTGTCTTCCTCTTGCAAATCAGTGATCAAGAGCTCAGTACCAGGCCTATGCCAACACTTTCACAACTCCTTTTATTTGGGGGTGTAATTTCCCATTCTGCTCCAGTGATTTAAAGAAAAACCGCATGTAAAAACTTACGTTCTTGCCTTTCTGAGTCTTGCCATTCAACCTCTTTTCAAACAGGGATCTGAAAGCCACTGGCCAGGGCAAGGCATGGGCAGGGCCACTCCAGAGAGGTGCAGGGCGGCAGGGAGCACGGTACCCTCCCTCCCTGAGCAGCCCCATCCTGCAGCCCCAGCCAGGCCAGGGACAGTGACTGGGCTCGGCCACAGCCTGGCCACCCCCAGCTGCCACTGCAGGCCCCAGCCCAGCTGGGAAGGCAGCCCCCGGGCTGGGATGCATTCAGGCCTGGCTCAGCAGGGCCCAGGGCCATTCAGGGGCTGAAGGGCAGCAGAGAGAGAGGCAGGCAGGGAGAGAGGCCTCAGCTGCCGGCTCTCCTCACGACAGCTCTCATAAGGGAAGGATCTGACCTTTAGCTCCACCTAGCAGGGGGCAAGCATACTCCGGGCCCCGACACCAACAAAATAATTCATAAAACACTTATTGTTCCCCTCAGAAGGAGAATTATCGGTAGTACTGCCATGCATGCTTGTCTGCCTATCCCAATTTTATAGAAAAGGCAGAAGAAATAAGTCACCTTTAGCAAAACACCTCTGCTCCCAGTATGAATAACTAAGCTTTTTTTCCCCATTAAAGAAAACAAATATTTTTATATAACTGCAGATCAGAGAGGAGAAATACGAGGCATCTGGGATACAGAAATCTTGCTTTTCTTTTAGAGCTGAAAAATAATTTTTAGTTCAAAGATTTTTGTTACAGTATGCCTAAGAAAAAGCCACTAGAGGTTAGTCATCCCCAGAAGTGCTTAATTGTTGTTGCATCTGGTTTCACCAAAGAGCCGGTAATGAACTGCCTGTAGTTGTTTGATACGGAATGGAGGCTGCTCACCATAAAGGCCGATACCTCTAAGCCCAGTGTGAGATATTTTACACTGAAACATGCCACTGACTTGTCAGAAGACTAGGGAAAAAGCCTCTCTCCTTGTGGGAGGCAAGCAATATAAATAATATTTACGTGCAGGAGACATCAATATGTCCAAAAAGATGACAGTTGTATCTTGCAAGGAATGGATTCACGCATGTTAAAAAAAATTAAACATGACTGGCCCAGCCCCAGGGTAAGGAGAAAGAGGAGGAATGAGTTTTAGAGAGAAATTTATCCTCCACAGGCCCGACAGACTTAATCTGCATGTAATTGTTTATAAAAGGTGCATCAAACTGGGTGGCTCTCTAGTAGATGGAGCATGTCACATGGGAAATACTGTAGGAGGACCTCATGAATGTCCCATTTTGGTTACACAGGCTAGATGGAAAGGTGGCATCCACAGAGAGGGAGAGGCAGAAGCAGCGTTCAGCGCCCTGAAGTGAACAGGTTGCCGAAATCGAATGCATTTCTTCTGGGTGGCACAGGAGGGTCCACAGATTCTCAGTCAAGTGTCTCATGGTTTTAGAGTTCAGTTACATGGATTCCCTATTTAAAGAGACTTCATAAAAAAGAAAAAATCCAGCTTGTGAATGCAAAAATAAAACTAGTTCTAAGTAGCAAATTTGCTTGTAGAATTACCCAAAGGATATAATTGTGAAAATTGGCAATGCACTGTGACATTAGTTATATGTATTTGCCCTAATTTTGGAAGCTGTTTTCAGCATCCAACATAATAAAATTATTACTTTCTAAGTGTATATTATTGAGCTCATGCCTGTCTAGGCTCTTGGTGAATGACTTAAATATCTCTTAATTTCCCCTTTACTACCTGCAGCAATCTGAATGAGATGTAAGAGAATGCAGGACAGAATTTGTCCTTTTGTAGAAAAGTATCTGCTATATGGCAATAGAGCTAAAAAAACCCCCAGCCCTAAAATGCTCCAATTTTTCTCTTGGAAAGGAGGGAAAGTACCAAGATTCATTAGAGCACATAAAAATAGGGAAGAATAAATAAGAATTCTTTTTAATCAGATGGGTTGTTAATACTTATTTTAGGATACTAAAATTAAGCTAGGAACTGTGCAAAGTAACTATGAGGGTATTGCAAGAAATTATTCTGTCATTCAGTTCCAGAGAGCTTTAGGTTAATAAAATTTTCATGTGATCTGTTCTTCTTGGACTCTTTCTACTGACTAAGAACTCACATAAATAAAATTCTGTAGGATTAAGTTTTAGAGGTAGAATCCCTATTCCAGTACAATTCCTACACACCAGAGCATCCTATGCCACAAAGCAAAAGATAATTTTTATAAATTTAAATACAGGTAACTAGGAATTACAAGTGTGTAAGCCTAAGAAGAACTGTGAGTGCTTTATGCCAATAAACTAGGGAAAATGTGGGGCCTCTCCGGAAGGAAACAGGAGACCTGATTACACAGGATATGGAGAAGGTGGAGCTACTCAATGACTTTTTTGCCTCGGTCTTC
>NW_009219745.1:0-4819 GCF_000690835.1 Fulmarus glacialis
TCACCATCCCTGGAAGTATTTAAAAGAATTGTAAAAGAAATGTAGATGAGGCGCTTAGGGACATGGTTTAGTGGGCATCATGGTGTTGAGTTGATGGTTCGACTCGGATGATCTTAGAGGTCTTTTCCAACCTTAATGATTCTATGATCCTATGATTCTAAGAGTTAAAAGAAAAGCCTGCAACCTGTCCTGCATGGACACAAGGGAAGAAACAGTTTGATACCAGAAATGGTAAGAAGATAAAGTTAGGTACTGAACACACCACCCATATCTTATCTTCCTGTTCTTCAGCAACTCTTGCAGCTATGACAAGGAAGTTATGAGATAAAAAATTATTGAAGAAAGAGATCCTGTGAGAATGTGAGACCCAGTAAAATGTATCATAAAATGCAGACATCCTGCTGGTTGTTACATATCCAAAAAGAACAAAAGAGGATGTGGTGGAGAACAAGGATATGTGAAATCCTTCAGGAAGTTTTCTCCTCAAGATGGGGAGTTCCCATAAAGAGGATTTTCTCAGCTCACCCCTCCCACCTCTCCAGCCCCAGAGCTTCCTCAGCAAATTGTTCTGCATGTGTGTAACGTTCCACCAAGTAGAGAGATCTCCACTTCTGCTCACACAACCCTCACTCCTCACTGATTGTAAGAAGCGCACTTCCACCTTCTCAGTGGCTGCAGGTTGCAGTCCACCTTTTGCCTGACTCTCTTCCTAGAAATATGGATTTTAAACTATAGTAGGGACTGCTCTTGCCAAAATTATTTCCAGATGAAATTCAGAAAAAACACCATACCGAGGTGAGAGAGTGCACGCAGCAGCCCTAATGAGAGATGGTGCTGGATTATGATTAATCACTGAGTCTAACAACATATCTACATGATAAGGCTAGAACCATGTAGCCTTATGCTGATACATAAAGACACCATATGATGTATCATGCAGCATGTCAGATGAACTGCAGTGCCAACACCTACCACTGGGACACAGAGATTCCTTCTTCCAGTACGTGGCAGTCCAGGGTCAAGGAACACTTAACTAGAAGCCGGAAAGCACTGAGTTTTGATCGCTTCCTTACTCACTATTGTTACTACTTATATATGTCCTTCAGCCTTTACTAAAAATAGTGAGCATTCACAAATTTTAAGAAATCAGTGGAACAAGAAGAAAACATAAATGTCACAGAGTTAGCCACTTCGGTCAGACTGAATGTGCCACACCTGTGCATTTCCACAAGTCATGAATACTGCCCTCTTACGAACTGTAACCACCAGAATCTTGTAATTAACCAGGTAAACAATCAAAGAATGCATTGAAAAATAATTTAACAGCTTTTCCATAAAACTACATTGGGGTGGGGTGTCAATCAAAGAATTTTATTACAAATAAGATTTGCTCTACTGTTGGTTATAACATGTCTGGCCTTCAGGAAAAGCTTTTTGCTCAAAGCGTGCCTGTATAAACTTTAGTCCCAAGTCTGTATAATTTTACTAGACTGTTTTACATTCTTAGAAATAATTGCATTGCATAAGAAGGCAGTGTAACTCGGAAAGTGAAACAAATTATTGTGACTATGGAAATGTAAGTCAAAAAACCACAAGAAAGGGAGGGAAAGACACAAATTAGTCCTCCATGGCATCATGTGATGCCTCATTCTCCACTTCCATGAAGAAGAGGCAAGCTGTAATAAGGAACACGTAGACAGAAGGGAAAAGATTATTTTGAATGGGAAAGAGAGTTTTGAAACTTAACTCCTTGCATCGCACAGGATCTCACCTTTTCCCAAAAGGAACAGGAAGAATGCAGCTATAAAAATCGACCGAGGCATGCCAGAATTTTGTACAGAGACAAAGCAGATCTTTTCACATGCTAGTGAAGATCTGGGACAGCTGCATAGAATCCTTACTAAATATGTTATAATAGGATATTTTTATTGGTTCATCTTATTATAACTGTTTCCACTACTGTAGATCAAAGTTTTTGGGGGGGGGTTGGTTTTGTTTTTTTTTTTTAAATAGAGTAAAATGAAGTTACTAATTTTATTTTCACAGCCTGCCAACCTAAAGGAGAATTATACAAAAGACAGAACCAGATTGTTCTCATGGATGCACCAAAAAAAAAACAGATGAGAGGCAACAGTCACAACTTGCAGCAAAGGAAATTCCAATTGAGCATAACAATGTGAAATAATTTCACAGTGAAAGCAGTTAAGCATTAGAAGAGGCTGCTCAGAGAGGTGGTAGCATCTCCATCCTTGGAAGTATTCTAAACATGAATGGACAAAGCTCTAAGCAACTTGCCCAAACTTGGAAGCTATCCCCACTTTGAGCAGCGGGTTGAATTAGATGACCTTGAGAGGTCCCTTTCAATCTAAATTATTCCATGTTCTATTCTAGTAAAGATGACTGTGACAAACCCCACTGTAGTTTATGCTCCAGGGTGTGGTGATCATATTAAATGTGTCTGAATTAAACACATTCAGTCTTGGTATGAGTTCACAAGAGTCCTCGGGAACTTCTCCACTGAGTTGTAAGATGCTTAATTTGGGACAGGAGTTTTCTTTGGCAAGTGGTATGAGAGAACTCGGGACTCAGACTGTTCTCAAACTGACGATACAGATTACATTTGTGCACATAATCTACAAATACGGATTTCCAGAGATACTAACAACATATATAAGACCCTGTGGCAAGATATGATTATACTTCTTTCTTTTCCCATTAAAAATAAGCTGTTTTCTTTCAAGTAAGAAGGCATCCTACAATAATGAATTATAGCTAAATCCTGCCAGAACACAACTGGTCTTTATTTGAGTAATTTAATTTGCATTCACTTTGCGTAACATTTCACATGTTGGCTGGTGTAAAGACAAAGATGAACAGTAGAGGTTGCACCCATCAATATCCTACGCGCCATAACTGGAAAGGCATATGCTTCCATCTCAGTCAGATATTTTGCCCCTAACTGTTGAAGATTTTAAACTGCTACACAAGCTCCCACAATATATACAGTTCCAATTTACCAATCCTGACAGTCTGTCGTGGCTCTGTGTATAATAGATTAATTGCAATTTTAACAAAGGACACATATGTTTCTACACATGCCTCGTTCACCACGCAGTAACACCAATGATGTGCTGCCTTTCTTTTCTGTCTTGTTGGTATGAATGCTTACCCTTAGCTGGACTCTTCCCATGTCTCAGGGAGAGATTATTTTTCAGGGATACCCATAATGTCCTTTGCATTCTTCTGTTCTGTTACATTTATTAGCCTTTTTACTTAAGCTACTTACTCTTTTAATCTTTAATAATAAAGTTTTTTGACATGCTGATGAATACTCGTATTTATTATTTATTTTGTTATACAAACTTTTAACTGTTCTCAAAGTGACAGAAACACAAGCTTATGATCTTTCATAATAAAGATCCTAAGGAATTACTTCATAGCTATCTTCTAAATATCTAGGTCAGTTTTCCAGAGCATGGAAAACAAGTAACAAATGGTTAAATAATGTATTTTCTCTGTACAAGTGATCTTAGTTTCAAAAGGAAGTCTTTCTTTAATCACCCACTTGAAGTTTCCAAAAAGATAGAAAACGTTAATTATTAGCTTTCTTAAAAGTAATTTTGCACTAAAATGCCATACCAGCGATGGTAGAACAGGCACTGAGCAAACAGTAATATTAGTAGTTACCTAGATAGAAAATTCCTTGGGTTAAAAAAAATTAACTTTTAGACTTTAATGGAGACCATTCCCTAGAGATTTGCTAAAATAACATTCTTCTCTGTCCTTATTAGCATCTGAGTTATAAAGAAAAAGTCGTAACAGTCTCATCAGCGATTTAAACAGTACTTTCAGGCACTGTTTCTATTTTTGGAATCAACAAAACAACTAATCTTGCTATTTTTCTTCCCTTTTCACCTACTTTGCTTCATTCTGATAAAGTCCAGCTAAGATGCGGCTTTGAAGCAGGACAATTGGGTCCCCAGGATGCCAAGGTTTTTGTTATTCTAATTCTACTAGACTCACATAAGCCTCTGAGGAGTCGTCTTCCAATCAAGACGCCAGGAGCCTGCATTAGAAACCTATTTGCCCAACCACTGACCAAGTCAGAGACAATTCAGCTCTATGAGGACTCATTTTGATGAAAAGTCAGACGCATTTCTTTTCTTTTTCTTACTTTGCTAGTGGAATTAACAGGAAAAAAAGATACAGAAATATAATACAAAGTAAAAGAAAGAAAACTTGCTTATGAAAAGAGGAGAGGCATAAAACCGTGGGCTGACAACAGGAGAAGGATGATAGCAATATACATGGAAGAAAAACAAAGAATACTAAGGGAGTGCAGCGCTGTATGTAAGAAATTAATTTTAGCATGCAGAATGACAAAAAGTTAAAGCAAAATCGTCCCTTAGTGAAGCGTGAAGTATAAAAATGAATGCCTCCCTGTTTCTCTTTTAACTGAAAAAGGATCTCTCCCTATCTGTCATACAATTAATTCCCTTCTGTGAGTATTTTTAAACTTTAAATCTGG
Source organism: Fulmarus glacialis (assembly GCF_000690835.1). NCBI lineage: Eukaryota > Metazoa > Chordata > Aves > Procellariiformes > Procellariidae > Fulmarus > Fulmarus glacialis. The sequence continues at coordinate 4,529 of NW_009219745.1, forward strand.
GGGTATAAAAAAACCCCTTCTGTTAAGAATACTTAGAAGATAGTGAAAAATGTCTATTTATTTTCAACACACCATTTCTGTTAATACCTTTGTGCTTGACTTCTATGAGCGTGCACCAATTCTGATGCACTCATACATTCTCCTTTTTCCTACGAATCCGAAAACCCCAAACATAACGCTGCATCATGAAGACTTGCTTAGAATGCTTGGATTTGTCAAGTAGGAAGTTCTGAAATACATTCTGGTGGAAAGATCACACATTTAATCACATAGATATAAAATATATAAATA
>NW_009219745.1:4848-20420 GCF_000690835.1 Fulmarus glacialis
AGTATAAAATAAAACACTGGAAAATATTGTTTCCCACAATGGTTCCACTTCCAGAAGGATTTTTATAGATATTTAAAAGCCATCTTGTCTACTGTGAAAAATGTGAAAACTAAGGAAAAGAAACAGTTGCCTTTACATCTTGAATTTCACAAACCATGCTCTTCACTCTCATTACTCTACATCCAAGTCCAAGACAGCAATAACTAGTGAAATGGGCCATTAAATTACAGAAAGCCAGCTCTACAATTTCTCATCAAAGGTGAAGCTTCCTGAGTGCTTAAAAGTAGCACCTAAATGAATGGCAGATGGCAAAATATGAAACAAGAATAGATCTAGATGACGGTAGTAAAAGGTATTTTACAGTGAGAGCCTTTTATCCTTGGGAATAATCCCTATTGCTGAAAGTCCAACCCACAACAGTAGCACTAGTGATCACTGATGTCTTTGCCAGTCCTCACTGTAGCATTCAGAACAAGATGGGACTAGCAGAGCTAATCATGCACGGCTGCAAATCCTGTCCTCAGTATTCCTCAGGATCAACGAATCTGTCAGTGAAAGGGAGGCTGGAAGCAAACGCATCCCACGAATGCTGTCCCACAAAACTGGCTGGAGAACAAAGTATTACCACAAGTAGACACAGAACTTTCTTTTTCAATAATTTTCCATTCAAATATCCCACCTAAGAAGAAAAGTTACTCTAAAAACAAAGATTTTTTTTCCCCTCCTACTGTAGCAGGTGCCTCCGCTCTGATAAAAGACCGGGGGCATTAGGGCCACAGTGTCCTCACTTTTCGCACCGTTACTTTTGTGCCTTTAGGGTGGCGTGTGCCAACCGTCATGTACACATTTTGGTCGTTTGTGCACCTTGGGTGAAAAGTAGCGAGGTAAGGCCCCCAGCCAATCAGAGCTGACCACAGGTCAGATTCGACTGGCTATAAATGGAGCCCTGCCGGAGCCGGTCCTCCTCGGAGCAGTGGGTCTGCAGTCGGGGACTCTCCCCTTGGGTCGGGATGCCGCCCAAGGAAACTTCTCGAGGTTGAGAGCCCTCATCTTACATAGGTGAGTGAGTGTGTGCATTTTCGATCCTCATTTCTAAAGACAGCCGTAGTATCAATTCCTTGTACACCATCCTGAACCTGTGTTTTATTGATGTTGTTGGAGTGTTAATTTGATTATTGATAAGCCTCATTTCTAGTTAGTTTTCTGCTAAACAATTTTGGTTTAAATAAAGTTCATTTTTCTATCATCTGCCTAATTTGATTTTGTGAGCCTCCGTGACGCCTACATATTTGAGGTGACTACAGAAAGAAGGCAAATGAGTTATTTCTATTTTTGTTGCAGATGAACTAGTTTGATGAATGCCCATGTGTAAAATAAAGATTAACTATGAATACCTGAGAAAGAAAAAGTATAGAAAGAAGGAGAATAAATCAGTAAGACAATGTGATTGTTTATGACTGCTATAGAATTGACTTTCAGGTTACAATTTTCTATTAATATTTTGCATCACACAGCACAGGGATGAAACTTATTTTCTTGAACCACTTGAAAAGTAAAGCATTTCCCTCTTTGGAATTTATCTTGTGTAGCTGTAAATGTAAAACTTCAGAATTACCAAGAACAGTGCTAGAGAACTACCAGCTATTTCAACCTGATTTCAAATTCTGCTTTTGAGCTCCTACATACTATCAATTTATATACTGTAAAAAAGACAGTTTTCATCTTCATGTTACACTCGATTGGCCTTTATATTAAATGCTAGTGTTCCAAAAGTTTTTATTTGGTTCAAAGGATAATATAGAAAAAGCAAATATTGCCACGAAGCCACAGTTTAGTCCATTTTTCTCAGAGTTTGACAACAGAAGCTCAGGAGGATTGAAGATAACACTTTCAGAAAGGAACATCTTGGGGAGATCTTGCAAGGGACAGGGAAAAACAACAGATCAGAGCCTTAAAATCTAGTTTTCAGAGTCTTCAGCGAGAAAACTTAAGGAAAACAAGGAGATAACGTCAACAATGTTTTCCAGGAAAGGTCATCTTGGCAGGACTGCCCACACTATCTATCAACAGCATGAGGTGGGAGAAACCCCTTCTGAATGGATTTCATACCTAAAGCCACATAATACTCTGGAAACCTAAATTAACATCTGAATTATACTTGAAATTCCCTCACTTTTACACATTAACACTACTTCTATAACCTGGAAAAACTGTCTCCATTTGACATAGTCCCAGGAGTCACTTCTCTCCAGGCTTACCCGCTGTGTAATCACTACTGGTCATGAAATACAACCAAGGAACTTCAGCTCATTTTCTACGCAGTGGCTGCGTATCCCAGTTCTGCCTCCTCTGCAGGGATTCTTACTTTCCAGAATTTCTTTCAAAATCCAGCTCCTCAAGTATTATTAGAGCTTGTCTTCCTATCCTGTCTTCCACCAGGAAATACAATATAGGGTACCCATAAAATGTAGGAGTAAAATGCATCAAAATCAAACTCAACCCAAACCTTGATATTAAAAGGCAGAGGCAGACCTGGTGGGTTGTTTGGGGTGGTTTTTTGTACTGCTTTAGTTTTGGGGGGGCTGGGGGTGGGGTGTTTGGTTTTTTGGGTGGTGTTTTTTCTTTTTTTTTCTTTCTTGAGTGATCAAAGAGTGATGATCAATACATATACAGGTTTGCTACAACATTATCTCAGATGCAGCCAGCCTGTGCTGATTCAATCAAGAAGTAATCTGGGACTAGGTAGGATAGAATTTTGATTCTTTTTCTATGAAAGTTATACACAAGGCATTTAAATACCATTGATTCCAGAGCAACCATGTATCCTTACATGCACAGACACCATATATTGCAGTCACATATTTTAGTATGACTCTTGCAACCACAATTTGCATACAACTTACAGCACTACCAGCAATGTTTGCAGTTAAAAGCTGCAGTTTTTCATGCTTCTCAGTGAAGCAGAAGTATACGCAAGCTGATGATTTTTGACCGAGGCTTATTGTTATTTCAGCAAACCAACCAGAAATGGACATGCTTTTCACTTCACTGAGTGGCCTCCCACTAGTTGCCAACTGACGCAAACTTTTGAACATTTTTAAGAGCAAGTCATGTTCCACAGAGTTCCATGGACAAGTTTTGAAACTAGTACATAATGTTTCTAACTACTAAATGCTATTTCAAATTATTTTTTGTGTGATATTAAAGAATTTATCCAAATATTTACTATGGCAGGAATGAAACAGACTCCCTCTCTCTCTGACATACTCACATATGTATATACGGATACCCGCCATATACTTTTTTGGCCCCTAATTCTTAGCAGAGTATCACAAACTCACTTGATGTCCCCTAGTGCCAGATTTTGTGTTTACATGACATGTGCAATGCAGCAAGCAGACAGAAAGGCTCCCCCTTGGCCCTCTCTGAGGAGGCTGCCATGAATTGTTCACTCTAGCAAATACCAGCACAGTTAATGAATTTTTTTTTACTCAATAAAATTTGGGATACCTACACTTAGTTTTAAGAGGAACACTGTTTATATGAGGAAATAAAATACACTATTTTGGGACATCCATAACCTAGACACCACTGCTGTACTGCTTATGCAAAATGCCACCAGTTTTTCTAGTGGCATTATTAAATGGTGATACAGAAGATTCCCCTATAGCTTAGGAGCACCACATGTTTTGAAAAAGCAGCATAACTGAATTTTGGGGAAAAAAGTACCACATACATGCTGGCACTGATTAAGCCCCATCTGTGCCTGAAAGAGAATTAAAGTGAAGTAAGTGTCTGTCAAGTGTTCTCTCAGCCAGCTCTATGCCCTCGAACAGACATCCTGTCAATACTTGACACACAAATGAAGAAAACTCTGGTGTACTAGTTTCCTCTTAAAATGCTTTCAATGGGAAATACTTTTTTTTTCTTCATTTAATGGCCTAACAATATTTGGTGGAAAAATGCTGCAATCTCAGTATTTATAGGCATCTTCTGTCTTGTTAAGGTTACATATGTCAGAATAAAGGACATATAGCACTGGCCAGAAAAAAAGTTTTTATACACAAGAATATAAGCATGCACAAAAAACTCAACAACTAATCATAACATGTATTTCTATTACCCAATAAAAACTCTTCCACTCCAATACCATAAACTCATCTCTGCAGAAGACATTAAAGTGCACAGTCGAAAGCACAGAGATATAGAAGCACTTACATTTGCACTGTGATCACTTCCACTAACACAGACGACATCTTGTTTTTGAATTGTTAATACCTCTTTTGTAAGCTTCAGTCGGATGTCATAAGCATTTTCGGATACTTCATCATACAACAATGCACTACCAGTTTTAGTCTGTGAAAGCAAGGCACAGAAACAAAAATTTAAGAATGTGAACATTTCATAATGATAAATAACAACCTCTATCCCATTTAATACATAAAACATATAAATGAGCATTGTTTACAGAAAGTGGAAAACTGGTCTGCTTTTCAGTCATCAAATGGATTAGACATAAAAAGCCTCTTCTGTACTGTAAAATATGGGCTAAATGGTCTTTGAAGTAGACATTAATATGTAAAAAAGAATAATAATTTAAAAAAAAATTCTCCATTGTACTGTTCCACAAAGGATTGTTGCCATTGAATGATGTCCTATTTGTTTTTAATTGTACGACTTATTATGAAACTGTATTAGAAGCAGATAGGTACGTATAAATGTAAGTGAACAAATTTTCTAGTTTCAGCAAGAAGTGGGGAAATGCAGTGTTGTTCCTGACTTAGAGACGTTCCTTCCACTGTGTCAGAAAAAGACCTGTACCCTTCGTAAACGTTGCCTTTAAGACATAGAGTTCTATTACAGCAGAAAATTATGTTTTCACACTATAAAACACACAAATAAATACAGGTGTTACAGAATTTCTATTTGTTTAGGTCAAGATGGACATACATTTCTGAAGTTACATCATCACTGGACTAATAACTAGTAAACTCTATAGGATAGTCAAGTATTTGGTATAAACAATGTCTTCTCCATGAGTAGTAGAAAAGAAATTCTATTTTAATTTTTGGTTTATTTACTTATGCGCAAATTTCCCACTAATATTCAGTCAGATATTTCCTTAAAAAAAACTGTGGAATTAGGACTGCTTACAGCTATTTGTTAAAATAAGCAGACTAGTGCAATTTCAGAGCTTTACAGTCATTGCACAGAAGAGAAAATGCAAAACACCTGTTCTGAAATGGATGATCATATTTAAAAGTAATATTTTTTTATTAATTTATAATGTATATAACAGCATCATCACAACACTGCACTTTTCTCTATGCAAGTGAAGAATAATCAAGCATAATTTAAGGTTTAGCTGCAGCATTTGTTTTTAAAAGATGATTTAAAATCAAGTTGTCCATCTATGTTTTGTTAAATAGTAGACTGTGTAAAGAACAGAGTAATGGAATTAAAGAAGAAACATGTCCTGTGCACTGAATGAATGCTTGAGGGATTTTAAAATAAAATTAAACATAGAACATTATCTTCATAATAATATCTTCATTTCTATAAAATTAGGGAGAAAAGGTCTGTGGTGATTGTCAATAAAACCTTTTGGTCTGTAAGGGCAGGATCAGTTGAAGCTTAAGGCGCTTAAATTTAGATGCGGTGTAGCTCTACACAGCAACCGAGTGTCAAAGCCTCCCTTACAGTAGAAAAGGAAAATGCAGCCTAGAGAGCAATTCAATTTACCCTGAAGTATATACACAGCAGTTGCCCAGCTGGATTGCTCATGTGGTTCTGCTGTCCCTGGGCTCAAAGCAGTTGTCCCCGTGTAGGCCACTGCTGCCACTTAAGACACTTTAGGATATCTAAGACCTCCACACATGTAAGGCTGACGCAGGCTTTTTAGGACATCCAGGTCCTTCTCTAGCTGGAGGCGAGACCAGATTTCCATTATTATAATGGGATACAGACATCAGCCATGCCAGCAGACATCTGCATGTAGGTATCTTCAGCTTGAAATGGATCTCACCAAAGGCTTAAGGTGCAGAAATCCACATCTAGGACTGTCGTTTAGATTCTGTCAAGCCAGTGGTGAGCAGCCATTTGCATGGTTTTGCAAATCATGCAAATCTGAAGCATGATTTACCTTTTATACATCCATATAGAAGGGAACAAATTGCATCATAGCTCTCTACTTTGACTTAAAAAATAAATATGAGTAACAACTCAGACACAAGTGTCTAATTCTGAGCAGATAAATCTTGTCCGTAGTGTTTTCTGGGAATGCCTAAAGGAAACAAAGTGCAGCGAGGGTGTAAAGCCTTAGTCATTCTCACTTGTTTGGAAACCATCATTTCTTCCTTTTCCCAAGGTTTTGAAATTTTTTAAATTTCCAGCATGTGTGGATATTTTATCAAAACAATTTTGTGTATGACAACATATGAAAACTGTGCCAACATTGTCCGCTTAAAAGCCATGCTGCATAACAGCAAGTATTTTCAAAGAGCAGAACAACTGCCTTGAAAAACCACTGTCCCTGCATTTTGCTGCCGTTCAGAGGTTGTGCATCGCTATCCCACCCAGACTGGAAACCACTCTTACTTTTGCTGACGTACCAGAGCATGCTTTACAGAAACACCGAGAGAACAGAGCTCTAGAGAGCTCTTTATACAGCCTAAACCCAGACCATTTCTCTGGCTAGTTATCATTAAGTATGTTTAGAAGTAACACAATGAAAAAACCCCTGAACTTTCATTTGTAACAGATGATCAAGTAACGAATGAAATATGTAGAGTGACCGATTAAATAGCTTAGCGTTTTCCATCACACTACTTAAACTGAAAGTCTCACTGAAGCTCATCTATTCCTATTAAAATCCAATACCTACCTCACACTCCATCTAACTCCTGACGTGATCCGAGATGACGTGCAGCAATACCTTATTTGCTTTCAGAATCAATAAGATTAATCTAGATTTCTCTCAGCCTTTCAAGTTGGCTTTTCTTAGACCATTATAAATGGCTTTGAAACAGAGTTCAGCACATTCCCTTGTTCTCTCTTTGTGTTAAAGAGATGGCATACGTAACTCTTAACGGGCAAATCCCAGTCCAGACAAAATGCTTCTTCAAACAAGGATCTTTTAATGTGAATTTAGTCTTTGCATGTACATGCATATCCAGCATTTTAACTATGCTACGTTCATCTTGATTTCTCATCTAAAAACTGTCTATACAGTAGCCATTCTAATAACTGGTATCAGAAAGTGAGGAATGAAAAGTGGAAATAACTCCCCAAAATAATGTAGTAATGTAGAGATCATATACCAAATTTACATTTGTTTTATAATACAAAACATGCAGAAAGTGCATAGGGAGTTGCATCTCAACAGGATTTAACTGCTTACAATGAGAGGTAGGGGAATATAAATTTAAACTCACTTGGGCAGATGAGGAAATTAAATGTTGATTTTCATCTCTCTGACAGTTTCCTAGACACTGGCCTCAGGAAGAGGGGTGTGTGGTGTGCACGTGCACGTCCACGTACGTGGTGGGAGGAAGAGAAAAGGAGATCAGTAGCACAAGCATCACAGTAGCTGTGACTTTTAAGAAAGCTTAGTCATTGCTGTTTTTGAAAGAAAAAAACACTGAAACCTACTTTCTCAAGCAAGCTCAAAAACTGTCAATACCACAGAGAAGAAAATATCACTCTCTAGAGGGAGCTAGAATTGCAGATGAATCCTTTTATCAGTTCTGTTGTTGACTACTTAAGGCAGGTCCCTAGCCAGTGTACTTGCTTTAGAGCGCTCCCCGTTAAGCATAATGTTTTGGGACCCTACTCAAAATACAATAACTCTTTCAATGCACTGTATCTGCAGCCTAAAGCTCACTGTTGCAAATTCTGTTTCAAAGTAGGCATTTCTAAGCCAAACTTTGGTCTTACTGGCAAAAAATACTTGTCTTCACTCCTGTGAGTTTTATTTTGAAAAAGCTTGCACAAAAATGAGGCAGAGTTTAAAAGTGGTGTTGAGGTGTACTAGGTTTCCTAGAGGTGTACTAGGTTTCCTATAGAAACTATTTACTTGTTTACATCCATTTGTTTCTCAAATGCACTAGAGCAGTACTTGTCAGGCTTTTCATCATGACTCTTACATAGAAGATGAGAAAATTCAGATGAGATTCATAATAAAATCATATAATATATTTGTATGCATTCAGAGCAGATGTCAGAGTACATGCAGTGCAGTGGTACTATTTTGATTTAAACTGTGAAGTTCTTGGTAACTCCAAACCTCTCTTTTAGTCCCTCCGCCTAAGTGTATTTTAGCAATTGTAATTTAGCAACTACTGTTGCCAACTAAATGGAGTATTAGTGTCTTAGACACTTATAAAAATGGATCATCTGGAGTTTCCCCTACTTTATCTAAAAAATCCTCTGCATTGAGTTACATTGGTCCTCCAGCAGAAATCACGGTTCGCTGATCTTCATCCTTAATAAATATATCCATAGCTTCAATGGCATGACAGTTCAATTTTTAACTGCTGAAATGCATTTATAAATGATCTTTCTTCATCTGTAAATAAAATTCTTTAACCACTATATTTGAACCTTTTTTTCCCACTGAAATTCCACATTATATTTCCAGACAAATATTTTATCAGCACTATTTACACCTCAGAGGTCTACTGATAAAATTCTCTAATCCCATTTCAATGTTTTTCATAACAACAACTCTACTGACATTCCGCATCTGTGCTATACTGATGGTTGGAACACTTGCTGAAGACACATGAGAATTGGAGTCCCTGATTTTTATCCTACGTCACTTCAGAGTAGGCAGAAAGAGAACTTCAGGTGGTCCCACATAGCCAGTGCTCTGATCACTAAGTTACAGCAGGGTCAAATTTACTCTCTCTCTCGTAACTGGTTTGATATGTTTTCTACACCACATCTCCTATCATGATCAAAAGACAAAGACATTTGCTCAGAGAAGGACAGAATTCAAATTTAAAACAGCCTTGACTAACATAAAAAAAAGATTTGAAAAATGGGATGAAGTGTAACAGAAAAAAAAGTGCAAGGTGCTACACTATAGGAAGAACAGTCACTTGCATGGAAGAAGAAAAGCTTTTCTTTAACATTTCTTAAGGAAAGGAAACAGGTAGGTAGCAGTGAGGATTGACAGCAAAATATTGGCATCAATATCTTCTTGTTGCAATAAAGGCAAACAGATACTTTGACTGCTCTCCTTTGGATTCTTTCCTACTGATTTGCTTTTTCTCAGTCTCACAAGACAGTGCCCAAATGTAAACACAGTTCTTCAGCTGGGTAGTACAGAAGGTTCCTTAAACACTGATGAATGTGAGGGAGGAATAATTTCATGCCCATGAAGTAATCCATCACCAGTGTTGCATTTAATACATCCCAGTATATTGTTTCCTTTTATACAGTATTATGTCAGCGTTGATTCATGGCTACACTACATAGAAGAGGTAATGAACTGAAAAGGGCCATGAGAAATACAAAAAAATTCAAAGTGACCAAAGATCTGGAAAATAGGACCTATGAGTAATTCTGCACAAATTTGGGTTGTTTAGTTTAAAGACAGAATGCAAGAGGACATAATGACAGTTTTAAGTACTTCAAAATCTATTGCAAAGACAAATGGAACAATCAGATAAGAAAATAATTCAGAAATCTCCTTTTAACATATTCCAGCTACAGGGAAACTGAAGTCCTTGAACAGATTGCTGGGACAGATTACGGACATCCATCGCTAAGGGATTCTGAGAAAAAACTGAACAAACATCTGCCCAAATCATACAGTACTAATCCTCTCACAGGGCAAAATCCCAGAAAAGACAATTTCTTTCAGATCTATTTGTCTCTGATGCTAATATTCAGAATTACGTGACTTCCTGCATATGACTGAACTTGCTCCAGATTATCAATGTCTTTTTTGTATTGGGGGAACCAAAACTGCATGCAGTGTTCTAGATGCAGTCTAGTGAGTGTTGAGTAGAGAGGGATAATCCCTTGCCTTGACCTCCTGGTTGTGCTCCTCTTAATACAGCCCAGGATGCTGCTGACTTCTCTGCTGCCAGGGCTCACTGCTGTCTCAAGTACAACTCACTGCCCACCAGGACTCCCAGCACCTCTTCAGCAGAGATGCTCCCCAGACAGGCAGGCCCTAGCGTGTATCATTGCCAGGGGCTCTTCCCTCCCATGTGTAGGACTTGGCATTTGACTTTGCTGAATTTCATGAGTTTAGTTCATGAATTTCCTGGCAGTCCGTTTCTTAGCCTGCCTAGGTCGCTGTCAATGGTGTACTGACTGCACCCTCCAATTTGGTGTCATCAGCAAACTTGATAACCAAGCTCTCTGTGACCTCCTCCAGGTCGCTGAGAAAGATGTTAAAGAGGATGGGTCACAGGATAGACCCCTGAAGAACACCACTTGCCACAGGAATCCAGGTATAGGACAACCCATTAACCACTACCCTCAGTCTGAGCATCCAAGCAGTTGTCCACCCACCCATCCAGACTGAGGCTATAGCAATAGAGTAGCAAACGGGTGTATTTATTTCCTTATGTCAAAATAGTAATAAAACCAATAATGAAGTTAATAACAAAACTGACATTTTTTTGTTTGTTTTGACAGATGAATGCATAAAGAACATGGCAATCTAACTAAAAAAAAGATCAGAAGAAAAATCATTATCACTGCTTATAGTCACTACATTTACTACAGGTAAAAATGTCAGAAGATTATATAGAAATGATTTGGATGAGATCAGTGCTTTGGATCAGACACCTTTCTGCTCTAAAGTACTACTGCCCACCATCACCAGTATCATGACCATCCAATTTCTATGTATAGAAGGATGCAGCAATGGCATTACATCGGCAGTGGCCCAGCAGTGCTGCCATTACGTCCGTTAGGCCCAGCAGTCTTGCTTACCCTATCTCAGAGCCCAAGGGCCACGACGATGATGGACACAGCTACAGTCGTGGCAGGGGCCACAACCCTCACTTCACGCCCTCCACAGGCATGCAGACACGTAGCCCACCACCAGCTGCTTCCACCTCCCTTACCAACAAGGAGGCGAACTGCAGCGGCGACCGCAGCACCAACATCTCGCTGCACCATTGCAGCTGATGAAACTTGTGGCTGCGCCAGCGGTCCAGCCCTTCAGCTTTCGTCTGTGTCTGAAGGAAAATATTTTACTGCCCCAGCGGTCCAGCCCTTCAGCTTTCGTCTGTGTCTGAAGGAAAATATTTTAAAGTAGCTTGAAGGGAAATATTTCAAACTAAATTAAAACCAAGTTAAGTCTGAATTTCATTCCAGTTGGAAAGCAACTGCCAATGTTCATTTTTAACAGTGGATTATTTTCAATATCACAAAATCAACAAAAAACACCCCCTTTAATCTAGAATAACATACAACCAAACCAAGTTAATAGCTGCCTAACTTCTAAGATGTACTTGGAACACGCGCATCTTCTTTCAGCTCCTGTTTAAAACAAGAAAACCCTCAAGCCAAACTCACCAAAAATTAAGGGAAAAAACCCCAACTGCTTTGTAGCCTCAATGAGTAAGCAGCTAATAAGAGTACTTATCTTTGTCTTACTATTTTTTAAAATACTCTTAGAATTTCAAGACTGACATTAGATCGTGCATTTTTATTAGAGCTGTAACCCCGTTTCAGTTTCATAGTGTTCACAATTGCTGTTCTCAGTTAGTGAAGAAGATCACAAATTCTTGATAACCCATTTTAAAGAGGTGATTCACATTCACAACAAAGCCAGTGGAATATATCTGATGGACATCACTGATTCCAGGATAAAGATACTGAATTACAATATATTGTAAATTCTCAATGCAGTATATGATAAGAATCAGCATCAGAAATAAAGATGGTCAAGAACAGATATTTAAGAAACATTTGAGTGCATTTTTCCCAAAAGCACAGATTATATCTGACATATGCACCTTGGAAATAACTGTTTTCATAAAGATTGTTCTGCATTTATTAATGACAATATTATGGATTGGCATTTCACTACACACAGTTAGAAAAGGTATATTAGCATTACAAGTTTTCAGAAGATTTTAACTGCAGCATGACAATATCACTTTCTAGCAATTCAGAACATAGTTTTTCCTGAATTTTTAAGTGGCATATAGAAATCTACAAGCAAGAATATTAACTCAAGGTAACAGAAGTTTGAAAAGATGCTCTCAAAATAGAAAATTTAAAAGTCTATTCTGTTGCTTACGTCACAGCCTGTCCACCAAAAGCTCTGTTAAAAATAGCCTTAGGGGTAGTTTGTTGGGATTTTCTGTTAATGACATTAGCCTTACAAGAAAAGTGATTAACAGCTGGCTCTCAATCTGTGTGATCTTAATCATTATAAAGTAAGCAGTAATGTCTTGTTTAATTACTGCAAGCTTAGTGTGTCATGAGCTAATTAGATATGATTGATTATTGTCATCCTCATGCACCTCTCAAAACATCAGACACAAATATTTGAATCCTGTAATGCATGTTTAGAAAATGAACTTTCAGAATGTCACGTTGAATAAAAATTTCTGCTTAAAAATTCTAATGAATGCTAAATAATAGAGCCACATAATTGAATATGTTAGAATACAGATTCTATCCCAGAAAACAACCAAGGCACAAACTATTAAAAAATTGCCTAGTTTTATTTTGATTTAGATAACACCTTTAAGTAAAATGCTTGCTTATTACTACACCTCATTTTTCAGGCAACTGGACAGTAGCACAGAATTAAACAGCCTAAGAATATAAAGATGCTCCCATGCTTACAGCAGGTTCATACCAGTTAAACAAGAAATAAATTTCACACTTCAAACTAAACCACTTAGCAACAGACAAAAACGACCACAAGAACATTCTCTTTGGAGATTATTTAAGAAACAGCTAAGAGATTATCAGAAAATTAATGCGATCATTTCTATTGCTGGTACTATGCAGCGTACCCTGGTAGGACTTCAGCTGATTAATAAATATTCCTGTTGATATATCAAAAGGTAAATGAAGAACTGGGAGTATAATTTAAAAAAACCCATCCATTTTCTTAATCTACAATAACCAAGTATGGCCAACATAAAGGCAAGATGTTTTTTGTAATGGAATAGCAGGTTTTGATTCATCCCACTCTTGCTATCCTTCCCCTTTACACTGATACAGCTCCACCACATTCATTCTTTTTCAAGCTTTTGCATAAAATTGGGTTTTTTTCTATTCTATTAAACTGTGTTTTGTTGTTCTGCCAAAACCAACTAAGCAAAGCCATATCTAACTGCTTAATTTTTGAATAAGGTGGGTATAAGTATTTCTAGCTTCCTTCTAAATTTAAAGTGGCAAAATTAAATTCTATGGTTTCATCACCCTAATGTGAATTCTGCAGTGGCAAAGAAATCCGCATCACCATTATAGTAAGAACTTCTCATACTGTATTGGTTTCTAGTGCTACTGGACGTAGCAAGATTTAGGCAAAGATTAATCACAGGAATACAACAGGATTTAAAATAGAGTTCCTAAGCATTAAAGTAAGTCTAGGGAGAAAAAAAAAAACAACCCACAACTTTTACTTACATCTGTAGTTATTGTGTTTACAGGCCAGTTGCTCAAATAAACCCAGAGGTTGGAACTGAAAATCCTTTTAGCCATGCATTTGGCTGCTAGCTTGGAAAGAAACGAGACAGTCCAATTTCATGCTTTACCCAAAGACTTAATGGCATGTTTAAGTTTAACCTCTGTTAAACCTTCTTGTTCTAGTCTTAGCTGCAATTCTCAAATGTAATTGTGATGATCAGTAACTCTTTAATACTTTCTGTATTTAACAAACAGAACATTCCTGAAGTACATAAAACTGGCTGAAACACCAGGTATGGGGGATAACTTTTCAATAAGAAAAAAAACATTTTAATTACTGAAATTAATAAAAAAATTATAGAGGAGAAAAGCATAAGCTACATAACAAGATGAAAAATAAAACTGGATTAAATTTATGAGCCTCTGTAAAAAGTAGTGGAATTGGCAGAGAATGGCCAAGTAAAACAGGAGCCAGGCAGGATGATGGTAAGTTTCTAAGAAGTTACACTTTAGATGGCAATTTCATATTCAAAAGCAGAAGTCGGAGCAGCAGCTAGACAGCCATTATTAAAAGGCGGAGAAAAGTCTCATTTATAAACTGATTGCATGATATCCCATGAAAAAATATGAAACAGTCTGTTTACACGTAAATTTCAAACCCAAAATGTCCTGTAACAAGAGTGCATTACTGACAAACACCTACAGTTACATTCTGTTCTTACAGGAGGTTCCTTGGGAATAATGTCAACAGAAAAAATCCAAAAGGTGCATATACAATTTGTATATAGTTGATTAGTATGTTATAAACTTTACAAAGTTTGGACTTTTTCAAATGGATATACAAGATTTCAACCAATTAGTTTCTGAGCTTGCTGGGACTTCTCCACGGTATTTACTGAATTTATTAAATCATCGTATCAGTTAGTGGTAAGCACACAAAGATGGGCTAGTCTTAACTGAATCTTCTGCAACAAGAAAGCCTTTAAACAAGCAACTATTATATTAAACCACTGTTAAGTGTAAGTCACTTCCATAATCTTTTAGAATCAAGCCTGAACTAAAAAGTAGTATTGAGAATCAACTATAAATAAATAGATAGATGTTGACAAAATGCAGAATCTGGAAAGATACCTGCAAATATCAGAGATGGAAAATAAAAGTCAATTCCAACTAGGAAAAAAAGTACTAAAGCTTACCGCTGGGGACAAAAACTAAAAAAATGAAGAAATAACCAGATTCAAGATCTTAAATGGGTATCCTTCAGAAACTGGAAGCTTATAAAGAAAATATCAGAAAATAAACAGGAAATCTGGGAACAACTGAAGGTCTTCTGGGATACCCAGTAACTGAAGAAAAATTGCAGGTAATATAAGTATTGAAAATTAAGTGATTTCTCTGAATTAGACTTCTTCAGACGAAGATTTCTTAAGATGAAGAATATGCACTCTAAACCACTCTTCAAAGGCAATAAAAACATGTAATCAGAGGTGGCAAGTAGAGATGCATGTTCACCTCTAATTTTAAAAACAATAAATGGTCTGGGATGAATAAATATTTGTGCAGAACTCAAAGAAACTCCTATTTTTAAAGCATACGGAGTCTAGTCTCATTAGCATCAAGACAAAAAAGAAGATTAGTGCTAAAAAACCCAGTATTCTGGAACTGGTGCTAAGTCTGATTTTGGCAGTTGCATATAAAACTTATTTCATATCTTGCTCAACTTGAAGAATTTCCTGATTGACAACCAGTGCAGGCAACTGACTGTGATAAACAGGCACCATTTGGCTTATGCCTACGGAGGTACATTTACACATCTGGACGTATATACCAAAGCACAAAAATAAAACTGGTAGGAAACAATCAAACAATAAACAACTAATGCTGAGTACAAAAGCATTTGAAGGTAAGCTGCTTGACAAAAGAGTTGGACATTTCATAGAATCATAGAATCATAG
>NW_009219746.1:0-4474 GCF_000690835.1 Fulmarus glacialis
GGGGGGGGCAGGGGGGAAGGAAAAAAAAACCAAACCCTGAAAAAACCCCAACCCTGTACAATAAAAGGCTCACATTGTGCATTACTGTAATTTCATTTAACATCTAGACACCCATATGCATTTACTGTTTTGCTGGGAGGGTTTAAATACCCTGAGCTAATTATAGGACGGTATTTTTCAACTTAGAAGGGTTAAATTGAAAGCACTGCTAATGAGATACTATTTCTGGCTATTAAACTGAAAGAAGAAGGGTCTATTTAATTATAAAGTATGTAAAAAAACCATAATCATCTTGTAATGTAACAGCTCTCATCTGGATTATTATTTTTGTGCACATTTATAAACACTGCCTGGCACATTATTGAATTGTTTAACATTTATGTGAATGTAGTTATTCTACAGAATAACAATATTAACACCATGGGTTAGTCTTCTTTTTATTTCACCAAGAATATTTCATATCTACTAGACATATTTTGTCCTTTATTAGAAATAGAAAATAACAAAATGTGAAGGAGATGGGAAAGACAGAAGGAACTATTAATCTTGTCTGCCAATACCTCTGTATGTTTTCATGTGGCCATTTAAAATACTAATTCATTTAACTTTAAACAGCTCTGAAGTATACTGCAACTAGCAGTTCTCAGCCATCTATGAGATGAACTAAAAAGCAAATTGTGTTTTTTTCCTCATTCTAACTCAGTTACAAAATCATTTTTAGTACAGGTTGCTCTTCCAGAAAGACTTGTTCAGTAAAACTCACATTTCTAAAAAACTGAGATGTGAACAACTTTGAGAACTAATTACTGAAAATATGCCAAGAGTTGCTTGGATGTCTCTTACTGGAAAGCTTTTAGTCCTCTTTTTCACAGCAGCCACGTGACTTTTGTTAATTCTTTGCCTTCCTTCAGCTGGCAAGAGCTGCTGGGAGTCATCAGGTGGCACTGGCTGTACTCGCTGCAAGGCTATCATGCATGGAAAGGTTAGCTGTGGTTGAGATATGAGGCAACTGAGATGAGCCATGGAGGGAAGAAGGTGGAGTTTGGCTGGTATGCAGGTACCACGTGGTTAAAGGAGAGGCACAAGTAACTTGAAAGTTTCAGAGCACATCACTGAGCCACTGTGTAGGGTCTCTGGCAGATTGCTGGGGACTTCTTGCTGTGGCAGCTGTCAGCAGATACGTTGGAGATGTTTATGCCTATGGGTTTAAGGACTAGTTTGTGAAGTTAATTGCAGACCTAACAGAGGCCTTTCTGGAACTTCTTGAACACACTGAACTTCTGTGAAGTAAGCACAGCTTTTGACTGGAGGGAAGCTGTACACTTCTCACAGTAGATCAAAGGCAGAGTAAAGTATATATATTATGGCTGTACTGGGATGTTATATATCGCTTCAAGAGGGTGAAGTATCTTAATTGTCTATCTCCTGGATTTAGAAACTGAGGTTTTACTAAACTAAATGGTCTGAAAGGTCACATGTAATTACCAATTGTCATTAGCTCCCTGTTAACAGCTTTTTGTCATAGAATTTCCTTGACTTTATAATAGAAAAAGAATGCGAATATAAAAAGTAATTGTTTATAGTTATCTCATGGGCCTACAATTTGAATCACTATTCTGACCAGATATAACTGGAAGACACTATTCATCTTATTGGAGCAGAACAGAGATAAGGGCCATAATTTCATGTATGTAGTTGCTCACATACGTGCTGGGAGGAATTACAAACAGTTGTGACTGTTCCGTTATCTGGAAGTCAAGGATGTGAAAGAGAACTGATGTGTTCCTGTCCTTCTGTCTTCCATCATCTCCTAAAACATACAGGTCCACATCTTTCTATCACTATTTTCCAGCTTACTTTCATTGTTTTCTTCTCTTATTAAGCCACTAATTACCATTTTAGAAGCTACTGGCATACAAGATTGTCCAGAGAAGGGCAACGAAGCTGGTGAAGGGTCTAGAGAACAAGTCTTATGAGGAGCGGCTGAGGGAGCTGGGGAGGAAACCAAGGGAGGTTTAGACTGGACATTAGGAAAAACTTCTTTACTGAAAGAGTGGTTAAACATTGGAACAGGCTGCCCAGGGAAGTGGTTGAGTCACCATCCCTGGAAGTATTTAAAAGACGTGTAGATGAGGCGCTTAGGGACATGGTTTAGTGGGCATGGTGGTGTTGGGTTGATGGTTGGACTTGATGATCTTGGAGGTCTTTTCCAACCTTAATGATTCTATGATTCTATGATTCTATAAGATCTTGCTCCTTCATGTCTGAGGCTCTTTGATGCTGTCCACATCTGTCACTTGCATCAACTGACTACTGACTGGTCACTTGGAGGTAGGATAACTCTTTGATCATCTTGTCTTATTAAGAAAGGAAAAACTCTCCCTAAAGAGCCTGCCCTATGAATAGGAACACGAGGAAGGGTTACTCTAGATTAGCAAAGACTGGGGAGAATGGAAGAAAAGCTAGCTGTCACTAGATTCAGTCCAGGCTTCCCAGATCCTACTTTATGCAGGGGAAAAGGAGGATGCCTAGGATTTCCTGGTAGCTGCCTCATTTGAAAAAAAAAAAGTGTTTTTATGGAAGAACAAGAAATGGAACAAGTTGCAACACAGTCCTCATATCCTTTTAATTACATGGGAAAGGAGAATACATGGTTAATATTTCCAATTGCAATCCTTTTACCTATTCTATTTCCCACCTATGTCATTTGCTTTAGTGCTCCTTACCTTGTTTTTTCATTTCTCCCAGTCTGTTCCTGCTGTCTGAACTGTCTCCCATCTTCTTGCATCTTTCCCCTCTAACCTAGCCCACAGGTTTGCATCCTTTTATGTGATCCCCATCTTGAAAGCATTTGCATGTGGATTGTAGTCTCTTTTTGAACATAATTTGGGCAGTTTTATGCTCTACAGTGCATTTCCCCATGAGGAAAAAAAAAAAAACAACCAAAAAAGTGCTTTGCTAGCAGCACAGAATATGTCTATATTGAGCAAGTGGTATGACCAAACCTAATAGATGTGTATCTCTGGACCAAAACAGTACCGAGGACCCAATGTCAGCAGTGAATGTATTTCAGAGCCTCTGGACTAGTTCTAGTCTGACTGTGCGGCCTAAATACTCGTTAGCTGTAGACCTGGCTCACTTTGAAAGCATGTTCCTGGTCCAAGATAAAACACTAATGTAGCTGCACCCATACTGAGGCAAGATCTTTCCTCTCCCTTCCCTCTTCTCCCCTAAACTCTGCTTTAGTATTCAGATGAACCTGACACAGCCTGCTCCTATTCAGTGAATATTGCATATTCCAGTGGAGCACCCAGCTCTTAGGGAAAAGGATAGTACCTATTTCTTTTGGCAACCATGTCTATAAAGGCTCGGTGTAATATGTTTTGTTTTGCCTAGTCTTGTTCCTCTATGGAAATATGGGGGGTTTTGTCAGTATCATTTTTAGTTTGGCTCACATTTCAGTAAAAGAGAGAAAAGACATGGTCCTCTTAAAGCACTTCTCTGGAAATCATGGAACCATGGCTTTTTCCCCATGTGCTTAAGTAAGTTGCTTAATTCATTTGGGTAAAGACATTAAAACCATTTATAAATTTAGATTCTATTTCAGTAATACTAAGACACATTGTTGGTTACAAAGTCATAATTATTATGACTGGTCAGAAAAGATGAATGATGTTTTGCAAAATGTCATGTTTTTACATTTGTTATAATTGCATGTTCCCTAGAATTTTGCATTCCCCTTGGAATTATGAGAGTTTGCTTCAGGTTTGACTTTCTCCCTATGGCTTTTTGAGTGATATCATTGGCTTCAAAGAAATCTTCCCAATGAGACAGATGATAGGTTTCTGTGAAGATGTGAGCATTTTAAGATTTAAAAAAAAGTTCATTACAAAATCAAAAACCGTGATACATACAAGGGGACTTCTGGGACCTCTGAGCTTATTTTCATGGTGCTACAGGCAAGCATTTTAGGAATAACCTTTTTCCTAAACCAGTTCAGTATTATATGTAGTTCAGCTTTTTGTTCCCATTACTGCCATTGGAAAACTGCTGTAGAATTTCACTTATTTCTGGGTGAATTAATTTTTAATCATTTATATCTAGTTGTTCTCATGCCACACTGTTCTTCTCAACCTGATATTGAATTTTTTGATATATTAATGGAAAACTTTATTTTCTCACAGCCTTTCAGCCTTCATTTTGACAAAATAACACAGCAAACATTACCAAATGAGGAAGAATTTACTGTATCATTTTGTAAAACAGCACAGGTACTTACCTATCTTAGCTGATTTAACTTAGGATCTCATTTACCTTTTTCACATGAACAGCTTGTTGGTGATGTAATCCTTTTGTTAATAAATGTATGTCTGAGTCTTTCTCCTCAGTCATTTCTAGCTGATGACTATCTGGCTTATAACAGAGACACTTTCTATTAGTCCCTAAGATAAATCATAGAATCATAGAATCATAG
>NW_009219747.1:0-6165 GCF_000690835.1 Fulmarus glacialis
GATTCTATGATTCTATATTTCTAGCCATTTCTTTTAAACAGAAGTTCCATTTTCATTAAAATATGTATTCTTTATTGGTTTTTCTTTCATTCTTCATATACTGACAGCTGAATATGCATGGTCCAGATGGACCATTGTTCTAATACAATAGGACTTTTCTTATGTTAAAGAACCATCAAGGCCAGTCCATTTTGTCCCCAGTCACGTACAGTGGTCCTAGGGTATATACATGTTTCCCCAACCTCCACAGCTTCAAAGAAGCCAGGGCGGTGAAAAGGCTGTCCCGGAGCCTATGAAGATGGTACTGGTTCATACAGCATGATTCAAAACGCATGCCCTTTCTGCCAGGAGGTGTGGCATGTGAGGATGTCTGTATGTACAAGGTCTTAAATAATCTTGGAGGACTCAACTCAGTCTTTTGTATGACATGCTTCATAAAAGCAGTTTAAGAAAAGCTTAAAATCAATGGAATGATGCAGACAGGATTATTGCTATTGGAAAAGGCATGACGAGAAGGGTACACGCTTTTGATTTGGTTTGGCAAGACAGTGAGCTGCAGTATTTCAGAAATGAGGGTGGTAAAACTGCTTAGTGGGCTTTGTTTGGTTTTGTTCATGGAATGAGGCTGCTGGTGCATCTTAAACAGTGTACATCTGTAAAAGCAGTGGGCTGAAAACTAGAGCTTTACCATCAATAGTGCTATTCCCTGATATCCTGTAATCCACTATAATACATCTGTGGGTGGTGGTGTCCTCATTCTGTTAAGAAGAAACACAAGCTATCGCTACCTTCAGAAACCGCAGTCAAATGTTGAACACTCAGTCTGTTGCTCTATCCCTCCTTACATGTCTGTGCCTTTCCCCATTTTATTTATTTTATTTCAATTCTCTATTTGTCTTCTTTTTAAATAAACTGTGGATGAATACACTGCCTTTTGTGGTATCACTATAAACCTGGGACCAGAGTGGAAGCCAAAACCAAAACCATACAATGGTATAAGTGTGCCAGGTCCTGTGTCTGGAAAGACCATATAACACATTCTTGTTCTGCTACACAGGAGAGTGCAAGTGAAAATTAGCATTGTAGGCAACATCACATTCTCTGTCACTGGTAATTCCGTATTTTTCCCTCTGTTTATTTCACTTTAGATGAAGTAGATGATTGCTCATAACAGCAATAATATGCGTAGTTCCAGATAATTTCATTTGACTTTTTCTCTCTTCTTTAAAAAGGATAGTTAAAGTCAACATCCAAAAGACAAAGAGAGTTAGTTCTTTGTCTAACACTACAGGAAATAAGAACAAAAGAAAAATGTTATTCAACTATTAATTCTTGACATTTCAAATATTTCTATTTTCATTACTGTATCTTTAATCAATAGACTTTCAACAATATTGTGATAGCAAGTCAGAAACAACTTGATAGCAAACTCTGCACATGGTTAACTGAGGGATAAAATAATGTTTTATCTTTTGTGGCATTAGGATATGTACAGCAACACTCTAGCAGAACCTGACAGTAACAGCTTGTTTCAGTCAGAGGAAATGGATTTCCTGCATGCTTTGAAAGTAGAGCTTTTCCAATACAGCTGCGTCCGTAACGAACTTTGGCATTATAGTGTGCTACTATTCCTTTATAATTTTAAAGCATTTCCAGTGTATACACAGGTTTAAAATCTGCTCATTTTTAGTTTATGGAGTTCATTAAGACCTTCCAATACTCCTCGACAGGGAGTTAATGATTCAAGAAAATGCAAATATTTGCTGTTCTGTTTTTATTTCTAGGTTAACAGGATCAAAACTCCGAAGCAGATAGACGAGCTCATAGAAATAGAGAGTGATACAGGAACTTGGTACAGGAGGTGTTTTGTTAGAATTCGCACAGAGCTATATGGTGTAAGTAACATCTCTGTTCGTTCTGTAATTACCTTTCTTCTTTTTAATTAGCCTTCAGAAATGAGCTCATGCTGGTGATAGCTGCAATGCTACGTTTTCCACGCAACTGGGAGATTCAGGAACCAGTGTAAGGTTCTGGTTTCCTGACACAGAAGAGGCACAGGTGAATCACAGAGGTTGGTCCCAACTTCTGAGGAGGAAAATGCTGCATTGGTCTTCACACAAATGATGGCTAACAGTTACATAGCCGTATTCCCAAGCACCACAACATAATGTCCTGGGAATGCATGTCAATATATACCTATGGAAAGAGGTGACACATGGTGAGATGAAAAATTATCAAGCCACATTACTTACAAATGGTAAAATAGTGAATAAATTGTGTAAATGAATTTCAGTAAAACCATTATAAGGCATCATATCTGCATGTATTTTTAGGCATGTCAAATGTTTTACCAGAAAACTAAGTTAGAGTTATTTCAGAGATTTTAATACAAGCTCACTGGGACTGTGCTCCATATCCTTTTTTACTTTTTTTGCGAAACCAAAATTATGCAGTATCTTTTAACGTTGTGATGAAAATTGAGAAAAGTCTCATTAATTTAAAAAAAAAAAAAAGTCAAAAAAAACTTTTCACAGCAGTTAAAAATCTGGCATCTTAAAGCTCTCCAGAGCTATGATGAAGTGTTGTAAACCAAGGTTTCTCACAAAATTGCTTTGTTTGGAAAAATGGCATTTTCCTTATGAAAAAAAAAAAATCCAAAAAGTGTCTACTTTTATAGTTATTTGTCCAAAACTGGAATAGTTGAATATTGAAATGTTATTATTTGGCCTTGTTACTAAACCAGCTTTAAAGGAGTTGCAGCTTGGTTGTCTCACATCCTTGTTATCTCACTGGAGTAGCCCCTGGGTCAGAGCACCTTCCTTGTTGCATGATGTATGCTGAAACCTCCTAGGACAGACTCCCTCTTCTCTTCAAAAGGAGCATCTTGAGATGAGAGAGAGAGAGAGAAAAAAACCATTCTCAGACAGCTCTGCTGTAGCATCTCTGACCTGGGAGTAGTCCCAGCTTTTTCTCATAGAGTTAAAGTACCAATTTCTACCTGTGATAGGTAATGATAGATGAGACTCTGAGTATGTCTCTGTTGAATTATGGAATATAGTTTGTCTAAACTTAAAGCAGTGTAATACTGGGAAGTGAGAAGAAAACATTTCTGACAAGATCTCTGGTTTATTCAATAGTGAAATGAAGCTGCCTACAGATTAGGAAAGTTTGAAGTTATCAGAGCAGAGGGGAATTAACGGACACAGTCCACACTAGTGGATAAAAAATTTGGTATCAGCCGGCAACGTGCGCTCGCAGCCCAGAAAGCCAATCATATCCTGGGCTGCATCAAAAGAAGCGTGGCCAGCAGGTCGAGGGAGGTGATTCTGCCCCTCTACTCTGCTCTGGTGAGACCCCACCTGGAGTACTGTGTCCAGCTCTTGAACCCTCAGCACAGGAAAGACATGGACCTGTTGGACCGGGTCCAGAGGAGGGCCACAAAAATGGTCAGAGGGATGGAACACTTCTCCTATGAAGAAAGGCTGAGAGAGTTGGGGTTGTTCAGCCTGGAGCAAAGAAGGCTCTGGGGAGACCTTATTGTGGCCTTTCTGTATATGAAGAGGGCTTGTAAGAAAGATGGAGAGAGACTTTTTACTAAGGCCTGTAGTGACAGGAGAAAGGATAACAGTTTTAAACTGAAAGAGGATAGATTTAGATTGGACATTAGGAAGAAATTTTTTATGATGAGGGTAGTGAGACACTGGAACAGGTTGCCCAGAGAGGTTCTGGAGGGGATCAAGGTCAGATTGGATGGGGCTTTGAGCAACCTGCTCTAGTGGAAGACGTCCCTGCCCATCACAGGGAGATTGGACTAGATGACCTTTAAACGTCCCTTCCAACCCAAACTATTCTATGATTCTATGAAAAGAAGCTCGGAAGTCATAGAACATGCACAACCTTGCTACAGCTGGAGATTAACATGCTTGTATAAGAAGTACAGCTACGACCAATATCAAAGAGCTGATCTGCTCTCTCTGATGCCCTGAAGAAGCAAGCAAATGAGAATCAAAAAGCTTCTATCATTTAACAAAATTGTTCAAAATACCATTTAAAATAAATGTATTTCCTAATGATTTACAGATTTGGTTGACGTTTATGAGATGCTTCAACTACCCAGTGAAGGATAATACAATCAAACTTACAGCTGTATGGTTCACCCTGTCTTTTGGGTAAGAATGGTTGAGATCTTAAACCATTTTTTATAGACTTGAGAGACATAAGAATCATCTGCATGCAAATCTCTGTCACTATGATTATCCTTTTCATTTGGAAAGGTTTTATTCAGTAGAGGGGATCAAGGTCAGATTGGATGGGGCTTTGAGCAACCTGCTCTAGTGGAAGACGTCCCTGCCCATCACAGGGAGATTGGACTAGATGACCTTTAAACGTCCCTTCCAACCCAAACTATTCTATGATTCTATGAAAAGAAGCTCGGAAGTCATAGAACATGCACAACCTTGCTACAGCTGGAGATTAACATGCTTGTATAAGAAGTACAGCTACGACCAATATCAAAGAGCTGATCTGCTCTCTCTGATGCCCTGAAGAAGCAAGCAAATGAGAATCAAAAAGCTTCTATCATTTAACAAAATTGTTCAAAATACCATTTAAAATAAATGTATTTCCTAATGATTTACAGATTTGGTTGACGTTTATGAGATGCTTCAACTACCCAGTGAAGGATAATACAATCAAACTTACAGCTGTATGGTTCACCCTGTCTTTTGGGTAAGAATGGTTGAGATCTTAAACCATTTTTTATAGACTTGAGAGACATAAGAATCATCTGCATGCAAATCTCTGTCACTATGATTATCCTTTTCATTTGGAAAGGTTTTATTCAGTATCTTTCCACAAAATGTTATATTTATCAGTTAGTCTGTTCCTGGTTGCAAGCCTGACTCATCAAGAAATCTGCTTCAGAAAACTGGCATCTTCTGGGGTCAACATCTTTCAATATTTTTATTTCATGGAGGATTTTAGTATGACGGAGCAACTGCACTATCATGTAAGCAGCCGAGGGAGCTGCTTGTACTCACCTCGCACAGATTTCCGAACAAGTGAGATTGGCGACTGAGCTTTTTCTGTTTTTCACAGCTACTATGGCCTATCTGTCTGGTTTCCTGATGTCATTAAACATCTGCAGTCAGACGAATACGCGTCCCGAGTGAAACATTTCCGCAATGAGGAGGTTTCACATTTCGTCTTCAACTTCACACTGGAAAATCAAATTCACAGCAATGGAGAATACATCAATGACAGGTTTAGAGATTTCCTAATATCCTGACTTGGCTGGGATAAACAAATGCATGTTTTAAAGCATGTCCTAATAATCCAATATTTTTCTCTATTAGCTAATGATAGATGGTTTTGTTACTTTTTAATGGGAATTTATTTCTGTTCTTGATTTCTTGTGACTTGTGGAGCATGGGGAGAAGTGGACCTGCACCTGCACATGCCCTGGTGGTTCCCGTGTGAGGACCCCCCGTGCAAACCCAGCTTCCTTGTCATCCTGAAAAACAGGCCGAAAAGCCTAAGTTAACGATACTTCCTTTCACAGTGGGATTCAAAGGTTTTCAGACCTAACACATGCAGCATATTTTAGGGAGCTGGGGAAGGACGTACTTTCATCTCTGTTGCCCATTCTTTTCTTATATCGATGAAAGATGCTTCTGTGAAAATGCTGAACATTGAAAGGTTAGGGTCTTATCACAGAAAAATAAAAGCTAAACATTACTGTAAGTCAATAAAAAGTATTAACAGCTCTGAAATGGGAAACAATACACTGGCAATGCCTTTTGTGTTTTTTAACTGAATTAAAACATATTAAGGCTCTATCTGGACTTTACAGATAACTAGATAACTTAGGGGAAAATTAAACACAGCTGGTTTAGGTATCTGATTTCTCTTAACAAAATACAGAACAACAATGTGAACGGTCTCATGGATGTCATACTGCTAAGTAATCATTATTTCCATAGGAAAATCTGTATCTAAGTGAATAAAATTAATGATTTTAGTAATATGGGGCTTTTAAAATTATTTTTATAAGAACTTGAGTTTTGACAAGATTGGGGTTTTTTTGACACAGTTAAAGGTTTATGCGTTGCAGACAAAAAGTAACAGTAATGTCATTTTTGAAATAGAATCATAGAATCATAGAAT
>NW_009219748.1:0-4591 GCF_000690835.1 Fulmarus glacialis
ATTCTATGATTCTATGATTCTATAAAAAAATTGCTTGCATTACAAATGAAAAATAATAGCACTACTAAAGAATGATTCATCATTCTGTAAAGCTTTGGCAACATGACAAAGGGCAAATGTTCGGGAAAAGAGAATATTTTCCCAGTGTTAGTAAAATGTTCAACAAAATAACTATGAACTCCCTGGAGATCACAGGCAATTAACATCTAATTTCAGTCTCCACAGAAATGCATCATTGTTTCTTTTATTCTTTCTAGTTCCCCAGAATAAGGAATGTATTTATAGAAGGTTAATCTCTAGATAGTGGGTTTCCCATGAAAGGCATTTACCTTTTCTGTACTCTCTTTTGACTCTTCAGAAACTAATACATGAGTGTTCTGAGTATTAAGTGCCAGACAGTTATTTGGTCTGAGGTGCAGCCTTGGAAACACACTACTGGAGAGATTCTTTTAGCATTGCAAATTGCCTTTGATTTACCCATCTTACCTCTTGTGTAAAATAACTTTTAATTTATGAAACACAGAACTAAATAGGTGCTGGACCAGTGTGACAGCAAACTCCATAGCACATTCTGCGAGTACCTTTACTTGAGGCAGAAACCCTGCTTTGGAGCAGGTGCTTCAGTCCCAAGCATGAGGCCTGGTTTCCAGAACTGCTCTGCCATGGAAAGTGCGCCTGTTGGCATCTCGACAAAGGGAAGGTGTCAGTCATTAAACCTTACTGATAGCCTGCCTAAGGGAAACACTTTGGGAGGATGGGCTGGCTACAAGGTGTTCATTAGCTCCTCCAACTTCTCTGCAAGAGAGAAAGGGGAAGTGCAAAGTGGAAGATGCCTAACATCAAAGCAAAAAGACCAGATGTTGGTGATGGGCTGTATAAAACTGAGGAATTCACAAAGGACATGAAGTCTTAGCAGGTGAGAGGATCAAAGAAATGTTTTCACAGCAGAAGGTCTTCTCCTAATGTGTGGGAATAGGCAGTCAAAGCAAGCTGTTCTGTAGCAAGGAAGAAAGGAGTGAGAGAGAGGGAAACACCATGACTGAAGAACAAAGTAGTTTTCATTTGTTGTTCAAGTCAAATGCCTGTCAGAGAAAACTAAGATACAGGCATTTTTCACTACTTTGTCCACTACTTTTTTGCACTTCTGCTTTTATTTAAGTAAATCACTGTATTCTGCAAGATTTTACATCCAGAGTGTTTACTTTCCCTGCCATGGGAGTTACAATATTATTCCAAACACCCTCCAGGCAGAAATGCCAGGAAGAGGTGTTCCTATTCCTGTACCCCACAGGACGGCAGCAGCAAAGATGCCACAGTGAGACTTCCATAAGGGCACTTCGGGCACAGCAGTGGCCTGCTGAAGAGGGTAACCCAGCATCTCTACAGACAGTGCCCTCAGAGAACTGGGAAAAGAGGGCACCTTATGGGAAGGCCCAGTCATGACCTGGTGGCTGGCTGGTATGGGGAACTGCACCAGAAACAGGCAACCCCATCCTATGGTGGAGCATAAACAGTCAAAAAAGCTCTCAAAGAGATGCTTATTTTCGTAAGGATAATGTTTACAATTGAATGGGTCCTTAAATGCTTTCTTGAATGAGGATGGACTGAAACACTTTCACCAGCCACAGTTGTTGGACTATCCTGAGGGGAAGACATGTCATATCATGATCATAATCTGGTTTAAATTGACCTATCGAATGTGAGGCTT
Source organism: Fulmarus glacialis (assembly GCF_000690835.1). NCBI lineage: Eukaryota > Metazoa > Chordata > Aves > Procellariiformes > Procellariidae > Fulmarus > Fulmarus glacialis. The sequence goes on from NW_009219748.1 coordinate 1,709, forward strand.
ACAAAGTTTTCAGATGTCTCCAGCAGTGTAATTACTTTATATTCCTGGCATAAGGGATTAGCTGCTGTTTTTTCTTATCCTTTGCTTTTTCTGTCCTAACTCAGCCTCTTTAAACATATTATCCTTGTGTAATAGAGGGAAAAAACATTATTAAAATGACATGGCTAATAATATGGCACAGTTTGCAGGAGGAGGAAAATTATTGATTAGGCCAAGTGATACAGCTGGAAAAAACAGACAAGCTTTCAAGCAAACAAGCATGAGTGAGCCCAGAAGCTGGTCAGTTTTTCCCAGCCATATCATTTGGTATAACAAGAGCTATTTCCTCTCTCTGTGAACTGACTTGTATGGATCCTCTGGGGGCACAGCATGGAGAATGCACTGGGAGCAAGGGAGCCTGCTGAAGTGTCCCTAGCATCCCACTTTATAAATTGGCATAGCCTTGGGTCAAAAGTGCCTTGTTATTGTCCAGTTGCCTTGAAATCACTCTTAATTCAAGCCAGTATAAGATCAGTTACAAATAAAAGTATTTATTAATGAGATCTAAAATAGATCATTTTGTCACAAAATTTATAAAAGGTAAAGGTGAAGCAATGGAAGGAAAAACCAGGAGATTCAATAGGGAGGGACTCCTTATGCTCTCCCTCCCTCTCTCTGCCCATCTCCCAGCAGTTCATTGCAGCCTTTCCCCATGCTCACCCTGGCAGGGGTGGTCTCTGTCCTTACACCTTTCATCTCAGCCTTAACCTGCAGGAGGACTCGGCTGGGCGGACCATGAGAGCTCTCAAGCCTGGTCTCCCCTTGAAGCCTTCCAGGGGATGCAGGCAGGTGTGATCCCTCTCTCTGAAAGAAGTTTATTTCTTTTCTATCCAGGCAGGAGCCTGATCATTCTTCATCAAAATATGGGTTGCTTGACTTTCTTGGGGACTGAAACATCTCTGCAATGGACCAGGTGTTATTTTCCATTCTTTTCTGACCACTTGCCCATGCATTATGCTTCCTTCCATGTCATACACGTGCGACTCTGCATTCATGACCTTACACTGAACCCCATACATCATAGTAAGCTGTACCTTAACAAGTGTGCTTGATATCAGCATCTCTGTGGGATAACTGTATACATCTCCTAACTGGATTTTGACTGAAAGCAGACAAGAAGGTAATTAACCTCTTTATGGCAATAGTGGATTTAGGGTTTTTGACTGCGAATATCTTTCTTCTAAACATACTTGAATAAGTATCCTACCCTCATGCCTCATAACAATTAATGAATGCTTTCTCACAGCTCTGAGCAAGGAGGTGATGACTGTATCTCATTTTTTACTTGAGGGGCTGAGACAGATGGGCTGACAGATTAAGCTCAGGAGTATATTTGTTTCCATGGCCCAAAATGAAATGCTTAGACAGTTTTGTTTTTTCTTTGTTTGTTTACTTTTAAATTATGTTGTTTCTTCTAGCAGTACCAGACCAGACTCCCATTGGCTTCCATTACTGCTGTCAGTGCCCACACGCCTGCTGGTCAAATCTTGGGGTGGCAAGTGAGGAATGTGGAAAAATCAAATGCAAATAACTGAAAAGCTTGGCTTAAGGAATCCAGATGAGGTGTTCAGGTCTCCTGTGCCACTCTATAACAGAACTGTGGATAAAATCTGCAGGATTCTGCTTCCTTGAGCAGAAGGCACGCTCCTTTTCTCGTATTCCCTGATTTAATTCTCCACAATACTGGTAATTTCTGCAGGATGTAAGGCAGGGGTCTGACTACTTCCCACCCTTGGTAAAACACCATAAGGCAACATCTGGCAAAGCTTGCCCTTTGTGTCATTTTGTACAAGATATGAAAGCAATTGGTAGAAATGGTTGTTTGGATGATGCACCTTTGTTCAGGACTTTCGGTGCTCCCAGAAAACCCTGCTGTCTGAGCAATCGCTCTTTTGTTTTTATTTCATTACTTTAAACATTCTGGGATGTTTCAAGCCCAGAATCAGTTGCAAGGTCGGCTTCTCAAGGCTGAGGGGAAGACACACAGCTGGGCTGCTTGCCACTTGGTGACTCTCCAGCCAGAAACTTCTGCCTTGACTGCAGCTCTTTTCTGATGTTTCCTAAGCTATAAGGAGAAGCAGAAAGGTGAAATGGAAAACGAAAGTGCAAGATGAGTCTGTGCTCTTCTTGTTCCTTTTTGAGACAGATAAAAAAAGGCCTGAAAAGTTGGACTTTTTCTCCCTCTCAAAAAGTCTCCATTCTCTTCTTGTTTTTAACCTTTGAGGCATCAGAAAGGTCAAGGCTCATCTTCACTGCTTTTTCTTGTGAAACTGCATGGATATCTGTGATATTGGCTGTATAGAGCAGACTGAGCTGAATCTTTAGCAAACTGTTTTTTTTTTTGTCCAGCTGTCTATAGGGGGGTTGCATTGAACATTTACTAACAAACCCCAGCATTTTAAACAGCCTAGATAAAATTTATTTCCTCTCTCAGCTATTCGTGCTATACCTTTATCATAGATATCATAATCCTATTAGTTCTCAAGCTGTCCAGAGAGTCTATCAGGAAAAACAGTAGAGACAGGATCTGAATTTTTCATGTACAAAGTATCTGCTGAAAAGTTCCCTCAAAATATTTGTAAAATAAAAACTCTTTCAGGCTTTCTTTATAGCTAGAAAAGGAAAAAAAGACATGGACCCATTTCTTCCTCTCTTGAGGTCATCACCAAAAGCGGGGAAAAGAGCTGCATTTAACTCAAATAAGCTCAACTCAACTCCTACCAGGATGCCATGGCCCAGGCTGGCCTGACAGTCCATGGCCACCAGTTTTGAACTCCCGACACCGATGACAGCCCACTCACTGCAGCGCAAGAGGCAGCAAGGCCAAGTGCCGGGTCCTGCACT
>NW_009219749.1:0-6163 GCF_000690835.1 Fulmarus glacialis
AGTGTACCTGTCTAAACCGTGAGCCGCCTTCCAAGGTACTGTGGGTAGGTTAAAGTAGTTTTATTATAGACGTTAAAGGATGCTATTTGGACAAAGCAGAGTGAGATAGTCAGACCGAGGGTCTATTCAGCACACGATGGGGAACATGGGATTCAGGATGACTGTGCTGATTGCATTTACCAGAAGCTACCCCCATAGGAAAGAAGTGACAACTTCTTGTGAGAACGAACAATGCAGAGAAAGTTGATCCCAGGATTGGGATCTGGGTCTGGAAACAGAATTAGGAGGAAAAGCTTTTCTTAGGGCGGGAGCAGGAACACGACCTTGGCAAAGGCCACATTGTGTGTGCAGCAAGGTTTTTGCCAGTTCATGCACTCATTGGCATTTCTGGCATACAGATGACATGTACCACATCCTCTTGTGTGATGGGCACCCTCTTGTCACAACCAAAGTCAAAAAATTAACTGGGTTTTTTGTGGGACTGGCTTTAATCTAAGAGTATCTGCTGGGTTGTAATGAGGAAACTATACTAATGCTGATGTTAGGGCCAGTCCTTGCATAACCTGGGGCACAGAAGTCAGCTTGGCAGGAAAATGTCTTCATCTGCTGCTGCTGAAACTACTTCTCTTCGGTGTGTGGCAGTGATCCATAAAGACAGTTAGTTTATTTTATAGAAGGTGATACTTAACCAAATCAGAGGAATGAGATTCTCAAACTTCCTTATCAAAGCTGTGACACAGAAGCAATTAAGCAAGGTCTGATCACACCGTTACAGTAAAGACTTCACAGACAAATTCAACTACTTTGAGGGAATGTGAGAGAAGTGATGGGGATGAGCATTCTTTTCCCCATCTCCTCTCCCCGGACCTACCTAATGATGCAGGAGTCCAGTGTGGCTCAGAAAAATAAGCATCTCATGCTCACATCAAAATGGCTGTGATGCAAAAAGGGAAAGGCATAGAATTCATCTAAAATATCTTAGCTGTTACATTTATTTGCCTGAAAGGAAGAAAAATGGTTTCGTTATGCTGCCCTCTAGGTTATAAGAGCAGCATTCATTCAGGGAGAAGGAAAGAAACAATGCTTTATGATTTTTCTGATAAAGCTAGCATGAGTCAGATTTCAAACATTACGTAAAAAATACTTATCTCATGCTGATCATAATCAGTCTCCAAAGTAAAAAAGACAATGGGAAATCAATGTACATCTCTACTCATTTGTATTCTCTGAGCCAAGGAAGAGGGCCATGTAATTGAATAAATCACTTACTATGAATTCTTCATTCAGTTTTCATAGCCAGAGAGACTGAAGTCTCTCCATCAGTTATCGTTGTATAATCTACTTCACATTTCAGAGCCACACAAAATTATGTATTGATAATTCATGGAGAAGTTTCAGGTTTTCCTCAAGGCAGAAACTTACTTCCGACTATTTCCTGCTTTCAGAGGTGCATTTCCCTTCTAGAGATCTCTGCAAGGAGTTTGTGCAGGGCTAGGATTCAAAAGGAAGAATTAGCAATAAGACTTTTAGAACCTGAATTAATGGAATAACTGCAAATCAATTTTATTCCAGTGTAACATTTACTTCTCGTGAACTTAAAAACAGGCTAGAATGCTGTTGATTGTGCTACTTCTTTAGCAAAAGTGTAGAAAACAAACAAACCAATTGTTTTTGTAAAATCCAACTTTATAACACGCTCCATGGCTGTTTCAGAGAACATTCTGACAAACAGAATGCAAGGGACCAGGGGCAATTTAATTATAATTTTGTGCGTATGGAAGTTCACCAGATGGCAAATATCTTTGCTGCAAGAAGAAATTCTTGAAGACAAGGAAGGTACAAAGTTCAGATGGTACTTTTTATATGTTAAGTGGAACTGGAGCTAATGATAAATGACCTAGTAAGAAAGACTTAAAGGTGGGTAAGACTTAGTCATAGATTGGGCCTCTTAATTACCCCCATATTTATGCTTCTGAGTAATGCATTGTTAATTCTAGCAAGGGTGTTCACACTTCAAGGGTGGCATATGAGTACATTTAGATAATGCCAATAATAACTTTTTTGTACAAGGCTGAGAATCCTTTAAACATCTGTCAGAAGTTCAGTTGGTTTTCTTCCGCTAGAGAAAAATACTTCCCTGGAATTACATGTTCTCTTGGATAATGCCATCCTATTTTCCATTACATCATCATGGTAACTCTGGAGTGTGAGTCAGGGTACAGATTGTTAGAATTCCACCTGTGTTAGATTTAGGTTCTCATTTAAGTTCCATGTAGCACTCCAGGACACCTACTTTTTGGATTTATGCTGAATTTGTTAGGTACCCTTATCTTTAGCTTGAGTGTTCCTAGTGCACTTAAGTTTAATTGCTTACATTTGTCCAAAGCATCTCTTCTAGGAAAGAAAGCACTAATATTCCAGCTGTGCTTCATGGGGATGTACATAAAGACAATTAGGAACCTGAACTCCGTCCCTAGCAAAGCCGCAAAGGGAATAGGCATACAGGACTGTGATCAGCTTCATGTGATACTGGTTGTTGAAGGCACTACCTACTTTTTGTGTAGTAGGCTAGTAGCTAAAGTATTTATCTAGGATATAAAAGTCCATCATGTCTGTGTTCTTCTCACTCTGAATGTGATGGAGACTGCAATGCAGTTATGCAGTGGGGTGTCCTAGTGACAGCCCTTGCCATCCCTCAGAAGGTTCTTTACAGCAGCTGAGCAGATGAGGCAGTTAGATGATGGCAAAACTGTGCTACACACTTTACTCCCTGGAAAATTCATTCTGAGCTAGGGATAGTGTAATGTAAAATACACACACTGCTGGACAAAATATAAAAATATATAGGTGGATAGTTATAGGAGGGCTTGCTGAAGAAATTTGGGTACCAGGCCCCTGGAGGAGTCATATGGTTTAGGCATCCCCATGATCACTGGATGGTGGTGTTATGTACCTTCCCCCTCCTGCATCCTGTGACATTCCTAATCTTCCCTCTCCATTTAGCCCCAAAGTTTTTGCACAGTTGTAAGGGAGGCAAGCAAATGCACGAAGGGTAGGCAGAACTAGCCAATAACATAAGCAGAGCTGTTCCTACTGAATTTCTAGTGTCTTGATTCAAATATTAACTTTTACTGTATCTTAAATTCTCGATTTGTTTTTATCCAGATCCAGCCACTAGTTGTCCCTCTTTTTATCCAGGCTCAGTACTAGATGAAGGTGTGTAGAGGCGCCTGACAGCCATCTGTGCATGAACTCGCCCTTGTGTTGCTGGAGACTGTAGTGCAGAAGCTCCCACACTGGCTCTACTCATGTGAGTGTGAGTCCAGAGGCCGTAAAGATGTATTTAGTGGGGACCAGTGAGCTCATTAGTTCCGGACAACACGATGCTACCATAATGGGGTTGTTTACAGGCCTAAACTGGTACAGTAGTATGTTATTGTAGGTTGGCACTAGTTTGCATTCCCTATATTCAGATTGAAAAAGCCAGAAAAGGCGTAGAAACAGGGTTTCATATTCATATCTATGAGCACATTTCAATATAGGAGAAAGTAAGGAAATTATTCTGGCTACATCTACATTACAACTAGAAAATATAAATAACGTGTATTTCATTCAAACTGGCCATGACACCAGTAACACTGAAAGCATGACAGAACGGTCTTCAGCCGTGGCAGCACAAGGCTATCTGGAGCCAGGGATGTGGTCTCAGGGCTGAACCTGTACTGTTTTTTAGGCTTTTTGTCTCTCAAAATAAAGTAAACTGAAGTAAGTACATACATATTTCTGTGGGCTGCAGCCACATGCCTGACTGCAGAGTGGATATATCTTGAAAAGCAGGAGGTCCTGCTACACTTACCAAGACATTGTGTTGCACTAGGAAGACAGTAATGTCGACTTTATGGTATTTGCTCTGAAAGGATTGCAGATCCAAAGTGTATCTTAAAAATAAGTTTGTTATCATTTTGTTGGTTGCCTGCAATGAATGAGTTAAATCAGTACACAATTTAGAACTAGATCTCATAAAAATATATCCCTTGCTTACTCTTCTGGCTTGCTCCAGACAGTATACTTTCTGCTATACCTAGACTCCTCTTTCCAAGGATCCTAAGGCTGAGTGAAAAGAAATAAATTAGGTCTCCACCCACCTGAGATGGAGTGGAGAGTTATTATTTGTCTGCTATGCCTAATCTTTTTATTAACCTCTCCAGTCTGGATTCCTATTAATGATCTGCTGGTCATTTTCCCTTGTGGAAACCCAGAAAGACCTACTGCCTTAGACCTTTCTTCTGTCCAAATGAATGAAGGGTCAGTCCCTAAGTTTCTGTAGTAACTTGCTCACACTATCACAGCAGAGTTAGGGGTACTAGGAGACTTGTAGTGAGTAAAGCTGCAAAGTCTTTATTGCTGAGCTGCAATCAATTAATTGTGGACTCAGTGATCCATTTATAGTGATACCACTGCATATCAAACACACCAGCACCAGAATATAGGAGAAATAACTACAATACCTTCTGAAAAAGACAGGCTTGCTGGCACATGATGTAAATGTTGGCAAGCTATATGACAGTGCTTGAAAAGTAGGCAATCTTCAAAAAAAAGGCAACTTTCTTCTTCACTTTGAAATGCTTACAGGTACTCTTAAACAGCTCTCTTTACTGCGCACTGTCTCCCTCTCTTTTTTAACTAGCAATCTTTGTTGAAATACAGTAAAGTTTCGTTTTTATTTTTAGCAGAACTGTAGAGCACTGGATGCTGGGGACAGCTGGAGTGTGTGGGATGTGGCATGCTATTTATTCTCCTCACTCTGAGAAAGCAGCAGATGGGTGACTACTTTATTAAATCAGAGTCCATGTATGGTATCTTCCAGATGTTGACCACATGATCTACCCTGCTATAGCATGAAGAACCTATTCCTGTGTGCCCACTTTTTAAAATTCTGTATCATAAGTGCTCATTCCACCAAATTGTTGAGCTGCTGATCCACATCTGTCTTGTTTTACTGATGGAATAGGGGATACGGGCTTTAAAAAAGAAGAATACAACAACTGAGAGCTTTTCATATCATTTTAAGTACTTTCTATTGCATTTATAAACATACAACAGAGCTTGCAGTCACTTCATTTCAAGTACTGTGGTGTACGCTTTAATGGCACACCATGCTTATAAATACATCAGCATTTAAAGGAGTAGCAATATGGCACCTGTAAGAAAGAGAGGGGGAGAGGACATTTTCAAGGCTTTATTAAGCAAAGGATACAGAAGAGTAAACAGCCATTGGGTGAACAGCTGATCACTAGTGGAGGAATAAACCTTAATGTCAGTTAGGAGGCATTAGCGCTAGGACCTCCATAACCACAAGGCCAATACTGAGTCATGACAAGCCCCAGTCAGGTCAAAACTGAGTCTTACCCAGCTATTTTGGTTATCCATAATCAGCACATGGAGACCTCAGCTAATCAGTGACGTCAAGATTGGAGGCAGCCTGGGCTGCACAGTGATCATGCACTGGTGGAGTTCACAGTCCTGAGGGATATGGGTCAGGCAAAGAGTAAAGTCAGGGCCCTACATTTTAAGAAAGCAAACTTCCAGCTGTTCAAGGAGTTAGTCAATAGGACCCCCTGGGAAACTGCCCACGGGGACAAGGGAGCAGAACAGAGCTGGCAGATCTTTAAGGATGCTTTCCATAGAGCGCAAGAGCTCTCGATCCCCAGGTGTAAGAAATCAGGCAAGGAAGGCAAGAGACCGGCATGGCTGAGTTGAGACCTGCTGGTCAAACTCAAGGGCAAGAGGGAAATGCCCAGGCAGTGGAAGCAGGGACAGGTATCCTGGGAAGAGCATAGGGACGCTGCCTGGTTGTGTAGGGATGGGGTCAGGAAGGCCAAGGTGCAGCTGGAGCTGAATTACCTGCAAAGAATAATAAGAAGGGCTTCTACATGTATGTCAGCCAGAAAAGGAAGGTCAAAGAAAGCGTAACGCCCTGATGAGCAAGACTGATAAACTGGTAACAATGCACGAGGAGAAGGCTGAGGTACTCAACAACTTTTTTGCCTCAGTCTTCACCAGCAACCTCTCTTCTCACACTTCTCAAGTGGATGGACTACAAGATGGGGATGGGGGGAGCAAAGTGCCTCCCACTGTAAGAGAAGATCAGGTTCGTGACCAC
>NW_009219749.1:6325-6804 GCF_000690835.1 Fulmarus glacialis
GAAAAAAAGGAAGACCCAGGGAACTACAGGCCAGTCAGTCTCACCTGTGTGCCTGGGAAGATCATGGAACAGATCCTCTTGGAAGCTATGCTAAGGCACATGGAGGACAGGGAGGTGATTTGAGAGAGCTAGCATGGCTTCACCAAGTGCAAGCCCTGCCTGACCAACCTAGTGGCCTTCTATGATGGAGTGACTACATCAGTGGACATGGGAAGGGCTACCTTCGTCTATCTGGACCTCTGTAAGGCCTTTGACACAGTCCCCCACAACATCCTTCTCTCTAAATTAGAGAGGTATGGATTTGAGGGGTGGACTGCCCGGTGGATGAGGAATTGGCTAGATGGTCACATCCAGAGGGTAGTGGTCAACGACTCAATGTCCAGATGGAGATTGGTGACAAGTGGTGTCCCTCAGGGGTCTATATTGGGACCAGTATGGTTTAATATCTTAATCAATGACATAGGCAGTGGGATCGAGTG